>NC_041388.1:62795743-62832462 GCF_002162155.2 Triticum dicoccoides
TTCCTCCGTTTTGCGGTATGCCACACCCCTCCCGATCAACAGGACCCCCGTTTCGACCATAGGAGGTCCGTTTCCTTCGTTTTGCGGTACGCCACACCCCTCCCGATCAACAGGACCCCCGTTTCGACCGTAGGAGGTCCGTTTCCTCTGTTTTGCGGTACGCCACACCCCTCCCGATCAACAGGACCCCCGTTTCGACCGTAGGAGGTCCGTTTCCTCCATTGTGCGGTACGCCAGGCCTTGTTTCCATCGCCTCTTCCGTCCAAGCCCTCCCGATGAACACGACCACGCATTCCATCCCGACCCATGAACATGACGACGCCGCTGTTTCTCCGTTCCGACCCAGCCATGTACACGAGCCCTCGCCGTACGTATGCATGAGTAGGCGTTCAAGACCTCGCTCGTATGTACACATACGTGGCCGTATTTTCTTTCTTGCACCCTGGCCGTTGTACGTACGTGTACATGCTACGTGCGCGCCTCTACTACAACACGTGTGCGCCTCTACTACGACACATGCGCGCCTCTACATCCACCAGTATATATGTACGTACACGTTCGCGACCAGAATGACAACGCTACGTACGCTTCGACCAGGTGGGTCCCGACTGTCAGGCACTTCCTTGCATGCGAAGATGTAGCTGGTGGGTCCCAGCAGTCAGGGGGCGAATTGTTTTTTGCCCGGACGCACTTCCTTGCGTGCGAAGATGTAGCTGGTGGGTCCCATCAGTTGGGGGGCTGGTGGGTCCCAGCAGTCAGGGGGGCGAATCGCTTTGGTTTTTTTTACCCGGACGCACTTCCTTGCGTGCGAAGATGTAGCTGGTGGGTCCCAGCAGTCAGGGGGCAAATCGTTTTTTGCCTGGACGCACTTCCTTGCGTGCGAAGGTGTAGCTGGTGGGTCCCAGCAGTCAGGGAGGAAATGTTTTTTTCGCGAAATACGGTGGCCCGTCCGGTGGGTCCCTGCTATCAGGTGGAGGAAACATTATTTTCCGCGTAATAAGGAGGCACTTCCTTGCTGCGGCCGTGGACCCAGCTATCAGCCTCTCCACGTATAGTCCATGTCCGATGGAACTCGTTCCTTGACCACGTTGACCACGTCGCGCCGAGAGCACCAGGGCAGTGGACGACGGCGAGGCCTAGGAAGGGGATGACGCGGAGCCGGGGAAGATGCAAAAGTGGAAGCCCGCGCGGAGAGGAGTATGAGGGTTCACTGGTTCGGCTGCGGTGTGAGGCTACCGTCGCCGCAGAATAACAGGGGGTGTGGGTGAGTAGAGGGATGGCCTGGCCAGCGGTGGGAGTAGTAGGGGCGGTGAGGCCTCCACCGCATCGCAGCCGACCACGGGAGGCAGGAGCACGAGGCACGACCGGCGCTGGTTTGGGCGGCTGGAGCAAGAAGACCTGAGGTTGAAGAAGCACTATGGCCGTTGGATGGACATCGTACGGTCACTAGAGCTAGAATCATTCATATTGACTAAAGTTGACAAAGGCCCCCATCCCAGTCAACTTAGTAGGCCCACAAGTCAGCCTCCCACCATGGTGGGTCCCGGCTAGCAGGGGAAGTATTCATTTTTTTGTGCGTAATAAGGAGGCACTTCCGGTGGGTCCGAGCTGACAGCGGGGGGAACGTTTTTTCGCGAAATACGCTGGCCCGTCCGGTGGGTCCGAGCAGTCAAGTAGGAAACGTTTTTTTCGCGAAATAAGGTGGCCCGTCCGGTGGGTCCCTGCTGTAAGGTGGAGGAATAATTATTTTGCGCGTAATAAGTAGGCACTTCCTTGCGGCCGCGTGGACCCCGCTGTCAGCCTCTCCACGTACATTACTCTTCCGATGAAAGTCGGTCCTTGACCACGTTGACCACGCCGCGCCGAGAGCACTAGGGCGGTGGTCTGGACGATGGCAAGGCCTAGGAAGGGGACGACGCGGAGCCGGGGAAGACGCAGCAGTGGAAGCCCGCGCGGAGAGGAGTATGAGGGTTCACTGGTTCGGCTGCGGTGTGAGGCTGCCGTCGCCGTAGAATAACAGGGGTGTGGGTGAGTAGAGGGATGGCCTGGCCAGCGGTGGGAGTAGTAGGGGGTGGTGAGGCCTCCGCCACATCACAGCCGGCCATGGGAGGCAGGAGCACGAGGCACGACCGACGCTGGTTTGGGCGGCTGGAGCAAGAAGACCAGAGGTTGAAGAAGCACTACGGCCGTTGGATGGACATCGTACGGTCACTGGAGCTAGAATCGTGCATATTGACTAAGTTGACAAAGCCCTCCGTCCCCGTCAACTTAGTAGGCCCACAAGTCAGCCTGCCACTATACTGGGTCCCAGCTAACATGGGGAGTATTCATTTTTTTGTGCGTAATAAGGAGGCACTTCCTTGCGTGCGAAGATGTGGGTCCGAGCTGTCAGCGGCAGTAACATTTTTTTCGCGAAATACAGAGGCCCTTTCGGTGGGTCCCAGATGTCAGGTGGAGGAATCATTATTTTGCCTATAATAAGGAGGCATTTCCTTGCGTGCGGCCGTGGACCCAGCTGTCGGCCTCTCCACCTAAAGTCCACTTCAGATGCATGTCGGTCGTTGACCACGTTGACCAGGCCGCGTCGAGAGCACCAGGGCAGTGGATGACGGCGAGGCCTAGGAAGGGAACGACACGGAGGCAGGGAAGACTCGACAGTTGTTTCCCACGAGGAGGGGAGTATGACTGTACGAGGTTTTACTGGTTCGTCTGCCGTCACCGGAGAATAACAGCAGGTGTGGGTGAGTAGAGGGATGGCTAGGCGAGCGATGGGAGTACAGTGGGGCGGTGAGGCCTGCGCGGCAGCAGAGCCGGCCACGGGGAGGAGGGAGCAGGCAGTCCCGCCGGCGCCTGTTTGAGCGGCTGGAGCAGGAAGAGCAGAGATTGAAGAAGCACGACGGCCGTTGGATGACCATCCAACAATCACTGCTTGTGCGTCAACCTTTTTTTAGGAAAGCCTCAAATCTGTGGGAAACAGCATACAGCCCATCTGCCATTATTTCTAATAATTTACAGCCCATTTGCTAATTATTAGGGTTTTTTGGAGCCCATATTCCTTTTGTTAGCATTACAACCCATATTGTGGCCACGGTTAAAAAATTATACGAAATTTTGCATATTTCGGTGCGGTCCGAACTATTTTTAATCCCGAAATTTCGACTCACATTCAAACTGATTCTAAAAATAAATGTATATCAATATAAAATCTAACAAATTCTCCACGCATAAAAATTAATGTAATTTAAAATCTCGAAATGAAAAAAAGATATTTGAAACTAATTGCCTGTTTGATGTGTTTTAAAAATGTACAACCCATTTCTCATTACTGATGGGCCATTTTCTCCGCCAGCCGAATGAAAGCTCTCCTCGTCTTGAAAGATTTGTAGCCCAACAGGCCTGACAAAGCGACTTGCTTGGCAAATCACAAAAAAACTGGGGTATGGCCGTGGACCCAGCTGTCAGCCTCTCCACGTACAGTACTCTTCCGATGGAAGTTGTTCCTTAACCACATTGACCACGCCGCGTGGAGAGCACCACGGCGGTGGACGACGGCGAGGCCTAGGAAGGGGACGACGCGGCAGTGGAAGCCCGCGCGGAGAGGAGTATGAGGGTTCACTGGTTCGGCTGCGGTGTGAGGCTGTCGTCGCTGCAAGGCCTGGCCAGTGGTGGGAATAGTAGGGGGCGGTGAGGCCTCCGCGGCAGCACAGCCGGCCACGGGAGGTAGGAGCATGCGGCACGACCGGCGCTGCTTTGGGCGGCTGGGGCAAGAAGACCAGAGGTTGAAGAAGCACTATGGCCGTTGGATGGACATCGTTGACCACGCCGCGCCGAGAGCACCAGGGCGGTGGACGATGGCGAGGCCTACGAAGGGAACGGCACGGAGCCGGGGAAGACACGGCAGTGGCTGCCCACGCGGTGGAGAGTACGAGGGTTGACTGGTTCGGCTGCCGTCGCCGGAAAATAACAGGAAGTGTGGGTGAGTAGAGGGATATACAGGCCAGGGATGCGAGTATGATGGGGCCGTGAGGCCTTCCCGGCAGCACTGCCGGCCAAGGGAGGCGGGAGCAGGCGGTTCCGACAGCGCTGGTTTGGGCGGCTGGGGCAGGAGGCTCAGAGACTGAAGAAGCACGATTGCCGTTAGATTGACATCTAACGGTCTGATGCTGGTAGAGTCGATTGTTGACTAAGTTTCCTTTTTGAGAAACCTTGTGTACGCATGAACTTAGTAGGCCCACAAGTCAGCCTCCAAATCTGTGGCAAACAACATAAAGCCCATTTGCTATTTTTTATAATTTGTAGCCCATTTGCTAATTCGTAAGTAATTTATTACAGCCCATTTTCTGCCTAGGACCACGGTCAAAAAGTCCAACCTTATTTTGCATATTTCGGTGGAGTCCGAACTATTGTAATCCCGAAATGATAAACATTTTTTAAAGAACTTATTGATTTGCCAAAAAAATCGTTTTGTTTTTGTAAGCAAATAAGACGTGGGACAAATTTAGTCTGTTTAAGGGAAAACCAGTGGTAAAAAAATCAGCGCTGGGTGGGAAAAAACAACAAAAATAAGGATGTAAATATGAAAAGGGAATTTTATGTGTTTTCAATATAATGATACATGTATATGAACTAGTAAAACTATAGGTAGAGCTTAGAAAACGGATGTAGGACATGCGTTTCAAGAGGAAAATAGAACTGGGATGTGTGTTTGATTCAGTAACAAAAACTGCCTGCGGATGTTGTAAGACAAAATATAACTAACGCTGGCGGGCCAGAGGCCAGTAGATACCTGCTGGATCTTTGTGCCCCGTTGTCGTCATGGGCTGGGCCTGTTAAAAACAAAACAATCCTCTCAATCTACAGCCCAGTTGAAACTTACTCGACCTGAAAAACAATATACGTGCTCAATAAACGAGAGAACTCTGCAAGTACACACTAATAACTGGAATGCAACACGGATATTGTTTTTTATCGTGATAATAAGTGCATGCGTTTGTTTCGAAAAAATTGGAGAACTGGGAATTCGAACGGCGGGTGCTTATGCTACCCATCAAATAAAAATCAGGTGCCTGAAAATTCGTTTCGAAAAAAATGATTCAGCTTTATATCCACGTCGACCCTTGGCATGATGGTTGGAAGCAAATGCAAGTTCATACCAAAAGATCGTTGACAACAATACCAACTTGCGGACGACAAGGTAGTACAACTACCAATACCAAACTAACTTATAATATTTTTACTCCTGGCCCTAGTGTTCGTCTGGTAGAAAATCTTGCAGAGGACCAGCTCCCGCTCCTCTTGCTCCAGGTGCCCGAGGTGGTACTGGTGCATCACCCAGTTGGTCCTCTCCTGGTCGAAGTTCTTGTTGGTGTGCAACACTAGAACCTTTTTTGCTGCCCGTCTGCCAGCCGTTGACCATCACCGGCAAGGTATTGCCGGTCTTGTGCCACATCGTGTGCATGCCGCACTCCGACTGTATCTTGCGACGTGTCCACGCGCCCCTTTTGAACGCCCTGGAATTGCGCTGGAAGAAATGCTTCCTTAGGCCACTCAGTGTGATACCTGCAGTATTGTGGAATACATGTTTTAGTGTACCTAGTTGGCATTTTCATAACATCTTTGGCATGTTGCAGTCACTTGTTTCACTTTTTATTAACTGTCAAATTGTAATTGCTTCACCAGGTCTGCGTGTAAAAAGAAAAATAGAGCTATAAACAAAGGAATATGTTTGTGCAAGTAGACGGCCGATCGGTGTCTTACCTGGAAGTTTCTCAGGTTGGGTGTAACATATGCCGTGCTCGCTGTCGATGGTTGGTATGAACAAATCGATGAGAGACTGAAATCTCGCGCTGTCAGCACTCACTTTGGCCTCAAGTTTCTCAGGTTGGGCCAATCCTTCTTTGACTTGCATCGGTAATTCCAGAATACCCAAACACGCTATCGGGATTCTTGTGTCACCTCACACGCAGTGTGTTGCCACGTCAATTCAATGTGTGGACATGATGAATAATTTAACCGACGTATACTAGTACTGCTACTGTACTACTTACTAGTCGTATTTAGTGTCACAATTTATACATAGGTTTAACTAACAAGCACACACTTGAAGCCTAACTGATATATGTGTATATATATGGCTTCTTTACATCATCTCCATCATCATTATCAGTACATCCTACGCAGGTGAGTTAGGATGCACTTGATCCCAGGAAGGTATCTATCCTTCAAACCAGAGGAGTGCTTCAATTCTACTAGTACTACTACCAGGATATACCGTCCTTCGGAGTGTAAATAGTTACACCGATGACATGTGGGTCTACCACAACAGGGCCCATATGTCAGTTAATGGAGGACAGAGGTGCGTAGGCGTATTTGCGGAAGCGTGCTCTATTGGCAAACATGATGGCAGTACTGGGTAAGGCTAATTTAGTAACACCAACACGCTGGTTCAGCTTATTAATTACGTGTCCCATCTGCTGCAGCGCGTATTGTCACTTCACTGCGAAGACTAGTTGAATAGTTCTCTCTGACCGAGATGGGGAATAAATGGATCGCGAGGACTTCCTTTCTACAGTATCCCTATGCCTCTACGCTCACTTCACTCATTTTGCTCCGTCCCTAGTCACTTGTTGAAATCTGTAGAAAGACAAATACTCCGTATTGGAGAACAGAGGGTGGCTTTTACTCCGTACTACTCCCTCCATTCCAAAATAGATGAATCAACTTTGTACTATATTTGGGAACAGAGGGAGTATCACCATATGGAGGGAACAGAGGAAGCTTGAAATATGAACATGTCAATGGGAGGGAGTAAGCCCCATGCATGCAACATGCAACACTCACATGTACACATGGACGCACGCAACACTCACGCACCCATGCAGCACACAACACACGAGCAACACACACGCTCATGCTCAAGTGCTCAACCTACTCCCTATGTCCGTGAAAGACTGTACATTTAGAGATTTACACATTGACCAGGGCATAATTAACGCCCAAAAGTAGCAGACTTATGTGTGCATGCGACCATGGAGATAAGAAGATTAAATGAAGGCCGTTGCATGCTGTAATTAAGGATAGACATGTAGCCTATACCTACAGCACAAGTTGGTGCATTAGTCAATCAATATCGATTTAGTAGATTAAAGGCTAAATGCATTGGAAGTGTAGATGTACATCATGTAGTACACTCTTTGTTGGAAGACCGAGGGAGGACACATGCATGCACTCACATACACAGCCAGGGCAGTTCACGCGCAAGGGTTGGACTCGTGTTGCGCCTTCGTAAAGTTTTGTTTAACTGATTTCTTTGCTCTGCCAACTAACAGGTGGGACCCAGAAACCAGGTGACAATTTAACCAGTCAACAAAGTGCCACGTAGACTATGTGGCCGGTCAGTAGGGTGCAATACGATGCTCTACGATGAGCTAGTGATCGCATAATCGCCGCAAGACTATATATAGTGACCGTAAAGAGCGTACTGTTACATACGTTGACCGCCAGTGTATTTTTCTCGTTTCAAACTAAGCCATATTAATCGGAAAGGACGCAGTATGGACTACTACTACTAGTACTAGTACTGCTTTGATGTGTCCCGTCAACTCGTCGAACGAGGAGAAGCTTGCTTACTACGCCTCTCCCTCGCCCACGCGCGGAGTGGTTCGCAGGACGAGGAGAGGGTTTTGACTACATCGCCCTCTCCCCCTCCCTCGCCCTCTCCCTCGCGGTGGACGTGCAGCAGTTCAATCGGTGTCAGATTGCCAGAAGCATATTGTACTGTAGTATCATCATTGTTGGACCTTCCGAAGAGGTGAAGAGCCAAGTGCAAGGTTCACACGAGTACGAACTGTTGAACCTCCCGAAGAAGCAAAGAGCCAAGCGCAAGGTTTTATAGGAGTTGTCGTCCTAGTAGGAGTGTACTAGCACAACTATAGCGAACGATGCTACTGTATGATGCCGCCATGTCACGTATATCCAAAGCTGTGCCACCTTTTTTTTCTCAAAGAGCGTGTTGGAGCCCGTGCAACAACCACACAAGTTGCAGATAGACATAACACATTTACTAGTAATAAATTCTAAAGGACAAATGCAAGTATGCCACACGAGTTCATCTCCAACTCATGTGATAAATTTGTGCACGACTAGTCTACATATATTCACAGCGCTACCGTTCACAATTACCGTACTCCACTTACACATTATAGATGGGCTACATGTCCTCCTCCAGGTTCCAGTCCCAGGTGTTCTTCATGGATGGCACGATCCATAGCGGTGGGCAACGGGAATCATTGTCGCAGCTTTCTAGTCCGGTTCCACACGACGGAGACTCATCCAAGCTGAAGCGACATAAATCAGGGATAGCGTGTCCCAGCATGTCGTTCATCCGGCGGTGCGCACTGAAGACACAACCATGCTTCATGAATGGCAGGCCTTCCATGTCGTGCACGGAAGGTGGCATCCGCTTCACAATGGGGTAGTTGTCCCCGATGAAAAGCGAGTTCTCTCCAAGAGTGTTCCTCGGCACCCACGTAGCATCACGGGGCTCGAACTCGGCGCCGTTCATCTGGTACACGCGGCATCCCAGATCTGGACACATGGTGACGTACATAGTCAAGGTCCATGCATAATAATGTTGTGCTCAAATGTGGCGGTCAGTAATACTGTGCAGCAAATAGTACTACTCCAGTATAGAGGAAGTAAAATAACCGGCTTATTATATATAGCCACTCTTGGCTACATGGATGAGATAGTAAGACATGGAAAAACAAAAATGGTGGCAGCTAGTGGGTTCATGTCTTCAAGGGCCTAGCTAGATATACGCGTCCTCCAAGGTAAAAAGTACTCCTACTAGTACTACAAAGTATCTACTAGTACAACAATGAAAGAGAAGGTGAGAGGGTTAAAAATGGAATACCTGGGTAGATGGTGACGGTCCGATCGTGGTAGATTATGTGACCATGTTGCACATCAGTGGTACCATGGGTAACGACTGCTAAGATAGTTGATCCCAATATGCCAAAGTCAGCTACAAGGTTCCAGGTTAGACCAAATCGCGGATGCGAATGCACATCCAGGATCGGCGATCTTATTTTGATTGGGGGATGACTGGTCCGTTAGGGATGCAAATGATGGTTTGTGCATTCCGTTTGTAATCTCCCGTACCATAGGATGTCAACCAGATGAAACAAGTCCCCTAGCTTGTCAGCCTCTGCCGTTACTGCCTCCTGCATTGATGGCAATCCTTATGCCGAACACCGCGATGAGATAGTAATCATCGTAGCCGCGTCGCTTTGTCGGCGGGTCCGCAATTTCTATCTTCTTAAATCTCATGTAGGCATCATCATACGTATTCTTGCCCAGCCAGTCCGGAAGGCCGATCCCAATGGTGGAGAAGGGGTCTACCGGAACGGCCGCACTGCTGTGGATGTTGTGCAAAATCATGGTGGTATCCGGCCGGAGGTATGCAAGCCAATCTTTGTTGGCACCGACCCAGACCTATATATAAGACGGTGGGCAGCGGAGAAATTACGGGATGGAAATGGAATAACTAAGTACTACATGATCAAACTCCATTACTGACCTGCTCATCGGACAAAATCCGACTACCTCTCAACGTCGTCAACTCTAGCGGAGTCAACGTGCAACCATGGCCAGGGAGCGGTGGACTGTTTGAAGAATTGTCCCATAGAAGAACCTTCTCCTCGAGGACGCATGGAAGACAACAAGCATGGCCTTTTCCCAAGCCTATTTAAGCAGCGTCTTGAAAAAGTTGGTGCAGGAAGCACCAAGTCTTGCGGCGTTGAGGACGTCGGAGCGGCGTGCGATTTCTCGCAGAGAATCATCGTCCAAGGTCTCCCAGCCTCGACGAGGAGGAGAACCTCCTGGAGAATCCATGGGAGCAGCGGCGAACTGCCTTCTCTTCGGGGGGAGGGGAACTGGCGAGGAGGAGATAAGAGCGTAGTAACCGCACGACCTTGTCCCTTCCAACTGTAGATCATTCCTCAGCGAAGGGGTGAGGCTATTATTTACTACTCTAAATAATAGCACTAGTAAGAAATTTTTGGCACTAGGTAGTAGTTTTTGGTATCATGGAGTACTAGTACTAGCATTATGGGACGTTATGGGATTGCATTATACTGTAAATAATAGCACTAGTAAGAAATTTTTGGCACTAGGTAGTAGTTTTTGGCATGGATTAAGAAATTTTGGGTATGTTTTTTGCCATTTTTTGTACACGCGAACTAGTGTCAAAAAACGTCATACATTATGTGACGGAGGAGTACATACTCGTATTGTAGCAGTACTAGTACTACTTTTCTCAACTACTCCTCAAAAAAGCACCCAATTAATGCTCTTGTTTTCCTCAAAAAAGTATGTTTACCAATGCATTAATTGCAATGCATGCATGCATAAATTACATCCATTGGTCAATTTTCTCTTAATACTTGCATGCAATGATTTAATGCACCTTGGAATCTGAACATGTGATGGGAAACAACCAAATTGAGCCTTATAAAATGGAAAAACTAAAATTTTGAGATGAGCCCTATAAACCGGAAAGGAGGGAGTACTGTACTTCTAGTCTAGTCTTGTATAGTGCACCAGTTTTGAACTCTTGAATCTCAGGGCCAATGTGACACTCCAAAATTTTAATTTGGTTTTCATCAAAAACTTTGTTGGATTTTAAAAGAGGGCATTTAAAATTTCTTTTCCAGAAATCCTTCCTCTTAAAAACTTCCTTTCCTTTGGCAAGGATTTTCTTTTCCCTTTCAAATTTGGTGTTGAATTTTTGGAAGCTTTTCCTTCTGGTTGTTACCCTCTCAAACTTATTTATTTTCTTTAAAAAAAAGAAACCCTAGGAGTTTTGGGACTTCTTTCTTTTTGAAACCACCCATGGTTTTACCATGTCTCCTATAGTAAATCTTCTCAAAACCCCTCCCTCCACCTTTGAGCAATTTAAATCCTCTGTCTCAACAAGTCCAAACAAGTTTTGGATTTTATTTCAATTATTTTATCTCCCAAAACATTTCTGCCAATTATTTTGAGGCTAAGTGATTTTCAAAGCAAGTACCACTTTGCCTTTGAGTTTTTATCCCAAACCAACTTCCCTGGATTGTCTTTAGTACCCACAACCTAGAACCATCTTGATCCACTCTTCTTCTTTTCAAAAATTTCAAATTTCACTCACTACAAGTTTGGACCAGATTTGCCAAATTTGGTGAAATTCATATCTACACTCCTCCAAAAATTCCACCAAAAATCATGCAGCCTACTAGAGCAATGAGGAGCCACTCCACCAAATTTCAGCTCAAGGAAAAATCCCTAGATGCCAAAAGCATTCTGTCGAACACCTGAGCTACACTGTTCTTTGCATTTTCAGTAAACTTCAGTAAAATTCAGTTTTACAGTGTCGTTTTCTTCAGAGTTCAGTCACAAGCTCACAGTGCGCTTGGCTTGATGCTCGCAGCCCCTCCCTCTTGTCCGGAGCTTCACACGCGTGCGTGGAGCCTTCCTGGCGTCGGTGGCACGCTGGCCCGCCCTCGCCGGCGTCTTCTGCGGCGTCGGGACCTCCCGTGGCGGCCGACAGAAGGCACACCATGGCAGAACGCCATTCAGCGCTGCCCAAAGCCCCCTGGCTCTCCGCGTGGCCTCATGCATGCCAGCGCACGCCCGTGGCACCATCACCGTGGCCTGGCAAGCACGGAACATGCTCCCTGCCGCCGACGGGCCGCGCCACCCCCGTTCCGTCGAGCTCGACCCAAACACCCAAACCCCGGTCAGTTTAGCACCTAAACGGACCCATTGAACCCCCACGACGGCGCTCGACCCCTAATCCTCCCCGACCAATGCCCTGCGCCGCCGTAAGCTTCGCCGGAGAACCCCGTTCTCGGCCACCGCCTCGAATCGCCTATAAAAAGGAACCCGAGCTCGCCCTCGAGCACGCACCTTCACTGCACCTCCCCAGGACCCTGCCAAGCCACCAGGAGGACCTCGAGGAGGTCTCCTTCCCCAACTCCGGCCGCCTTGCTCCGCCTCGGCCTCCAGCTTGATTCACTCCGGTGAGGCCATCTCCGGCGCCCAAACCTCGTCCGTAGCCCTCTCTCACACCCAGTACTCTAACCCCCTCATCAATTTGGCCTTTGCAGTCCTCTCCGACGAGCTCCATCCACGCCCGAACCACCGTCCGCCGGAGTTGAGACCGCCGTCGACGTGGTGCTCCCCGGCGACCAACACCACCACCCACCGTTGCGGAAGGACACGGTGAGCACGTTGGTAACCTCCGATCCCCTTACCTCGCCGTGGATCGCCGCCGGCGACCACCGCAGCCCTCGGGCGCCGACGAGCCTCGTCCCTCCCATTTGAAAGTTTAAACATGACAAGTGGGACCCGCTGTCAGCCTCTCTGTCCTTTCTAAACGAAGCGTTTTCTGAAAACGCCTTCTGCCAAATGCGCTTTCCCTTTGGGCTGGCGTAGTTTCTGCCGAAGCGTTTTCTGTTTTTATAAACTAGCCCCTGGAAACTTTCTGTTTCATTACAGATGAGTCCCTGGATTAAAACCCTTATAACTTTTTAACAGAAAGGAATTTTTGAGTGATTCTTTTTCTGTCCTCTTCAGATTTTTGTCTAGTTTTTTATCAGATTTATTTGAAAAATATTTGGAATACTTTGTGCACCTCTTGGTATTTACGATAGCGCATACATTTTCTTTATACCGTAGATACCGAAGGAGGTGACGGAGCCGCGAACTTCACCGAGCTAGGCTCTGACTACTCCGAACCAGGCAAGCATGTTTGAACTTTTGATATGATGAGTGTCTTGGCATGTTTTGCATTTAGTTAGTTTCATGGCATGTTGATGAGCATACCGATGAACGTTATTTTATGCAATGTTGAGGTAAGTGAGTTCGATGATCCATAAGTGGATGGATGTGAGTATGAATGGCCATGTGTTGGCATGAGGATGGGTAAGATGGCAGTGTCGTAGCATGCCAGTCTTATGCCAGACTATATGACTTCAGTGTCAAACCGTATCGGTCCAGTTCCTCTCATTTCCTTCCCTGTACCACCACATGTTTTCCGCAAGGAATATGGTTTAGTAAGTCGCAAACCGCTTTCCTGGTACACACCAAAAGGAGAGGCCGGGATGATGGTTCCATGGCCCTGGATAAAAGACAGTCATCCGGTCAGGGGGCATGGGTGTTTCCGGTTGGGACCGAGAGGGGGGCACCCCTTAGAGCGCGCGTATATAAATTTGATCCCATGCTATTCGAGATTGTGATCTCCCCGTCTCAAAAGTTTTTCTTGGACGATGTCTAGGGTGATTCCTAGCATCGAGAGGTAGGATGGGTGTGTACTGGTTAGCTGTGTTTTCTTCCGAAATACCGTAAACGGAACTAGTCCTTCGTGACTACGGAAATCCGTTGGCTGTGGGAAAATTTTTGTACAAACTCTGCAGAGTCATATATCCCTTCGAATCATCTATTCCATGTCCAAGTTCGATATTAACTTATCTTGACCAAATGTCAGTTTTGATGACAGAGACTCCGGTGAACCGCATGAGTGCTAAGTCCGGTTAAATGATTATTCCTGTGGATGGACTAACCCGTTTATCCTCATGAATTGAATATTTATTATGAGCATTATTTCCTTGTGAATAAAAGCCCTTTATGTGGTGTCGCTAAGACGCCCGACTGCGGCATTTCTTTTAAAGCCCTTTCTGTGATGTCGCCCCGACGTCCGACTGTGGCATTTCTTTTAAAGCCCTTTATGTGGTGTCGCTAAGACGCCCGACTGTGGTATTTCTTTTAAAGCCCTTTCTGTGATGTCGCCCCGACGTCCGACTGTGGCATTTTTTTAAAGCCCTTTATGTGGTGTCGCTAAGACGCCCGACTGTGGTATTTCTTTTAAAGCCCTTTCTGTGATGCCGCCCCGACGTCCGACCGTGGCATTTCTTTTAAAGCCCTTTATGTGGTGTCGCTAAGACGCCCGACTGTGGTATTTCTTTTAAAGCCCTTTCTGTGATGTCGCCCTGACGTCCGACTGTGGCATTTCTTTTAAAGCCCTTTATGTGGTGTCGCTAAGATGCCCGACTGTGGCACCATTTCCTTATATTTATTTGTTCACCTTTCGAGGCGTCGCTTCAGACACCCGATCGGTTTTCATTTATGTTTTGTTGGGATTTCAGGCGGACTACCGCTGTTTCCCTTTTACTTATTTCGTCATGCTAATTTTTGAATGTCCAGTTGGTGAATTAATCATGACGCATTCATGCATGCATTTGTTATATCTTATGTCCGAACTGTCTTGCGAGTACTTTCAAAGTACTCACTGGCTTGTTGATTTGGCCAGATGCTGACGAAGGTGATCTCATGGATGAAGAGTTCGATAGCGAGTCCGACGCCTAGAGGAATCCCAGTCAGTCTCGTGCGACCCTGGATTTGGTCACTGTATTATATCCACTTCTGCAACCCGAATAAATTTATCGAGCCTCACCTCGACGCTCGATGAGATGCCAGTTTGAGAGTCGTGTTATCACACTCCCCACTGTGTTATTCCACCATCACTTTATCCTCGAGTCAGTAGTATGCCACCACACCATTGTGTTATATCCGCCATTATGTATAATTATTGGCGCGCTTGTAATAATTTGTTGAGCAGCCCCAGCTCAACCCTGTAATATATCCTATGCTACTGGCTTATTGTATCAAGAATTTGTCTACCAGTGAGGAGGATTTCTCTCATACTGGACTCAAAAGATTGGTTTCTCAATAAATATTTTTATTGGAAAACCGGTCATGACAAGCTTGGTAGCAGAGCCAGGCTGACTGTAGGAAGCCACTAGGTGCGATCGCTAATTGGTTATTAGCATGATTGAGCCTTTTCATATTTTCTTGATTTTTGTCATTTTCTGTCAGTCAGCATAAATTTATGATCTGACCATGCAGAATTTTTGCCTACTTTTGTAGATGGCCGACAACAGCTGCGAGTCTCAGACCTTCGCCAACGTGCCCGATGGGTTTGTCAAGCTTCTCTCCTTCATCGTTCAGGTCGCGATGGGGCCGTCTGTGCGCCCAGTCTTCACACTCTTCCAGCACAAGGTCAACGACAGTCTGACCATGCACCAGGCCACGGTGCAGTTCAGGGGAGGGCGTGGTGAGTTATGCCGCTTCCGGTTCATGGGAAGAGCCATGCCTACGGAGAGGCATGCTATGCAGATGGCAGCCCGTGAGGCGATAGCTCGCCTCAGGGATGTCCTTCCCGCGATGAAGACTCGTCGCTACCGCTATCTTCCATGCCATGTGCCTTACACCTGTCACTACGCATTCTCCTGCCCCAGAGGAGAACGAGATGAGGCTTTTGAGATGCTTATTGAGTATCTCCGGGCTCTGGAGGCAGCCTTCGACAACCTGGTGGACGACTTCGTAGCTGCCCGCATGGACTCAGTCCATGGCTGTGCCGCCAACAGGAGGGAGCTCCTACCCGCCGCACCGCCACTGACTTTTGTCTCGTCATCAGCATCTTATGCACCTACTCGTCGCCTGCCTACCACCGAAGAGTTCAACCAGGCCATTGCGCCCACTCCAGCGCGCACTGCACCACCCGTTGTGCCTACTCCTATTCGTGTTGCTCCGCCCCTGGCACCCGCTCCATCTACCCGACACAGCTCTTCACGTCTGGAGCCTATTAGTGAGGAGGAGGTCGAGTCCCCAGCCTCACTGCGCCTCACCCTTGGCAGGGCCAAGGAGATCGTCAACATCTCCGGCTGAGTGCGCTTGCCCGTCATGCGATGTACCGCTTTGTAAGATATGTACATAGGTTGTGAGGAGTAGCCTGTTTGCGCATCATGTAGGAACTGGAGAAGTGCACTAGCCTAAATAACATGTCAGGATTATGTACGCATATCCTGAGTGATGTATTGTATAATTATCGCCCGCGTGTAAGATATGTAATGAGCAGTCCTTCTCCGTGCGCAATTCGATTTGTTTTCTTAAGTGATCTTGGTCATTTAATTTATTTGCCATCCTTGTGCAATTTTGGATTTGTTTTTGCGACCATCTTCGCTTTTCTTATGAGTTTTACAAAATATATCCCCAGAGTGAAAAATGTCTCGTCCTTGGACTCGCTCCATGCCTACTCCGCCAGAGGAAGATTATGACACTCAACCAGGCAACAATTTCACACAAGGGCAGTCGAGTCAACAGAACAGTGAAACGGCACTTTCCCAGATGTGCCGCCTTTATGAACAGAGTCAGCAACAACATCGTGAAATGATGAACCAAGTCATCAACATGGGGAATCACCATGGACAGTATCAGCAGCAATCCAAGTTATCTGAGCTTCAGAAGACACGTCCCCAAACATTTTCTCACACTGACAAACCTCTTGAAGCCGAGGACTGGCTTCGAGATATGGAGAGGAAATTAATTATTGCAAAATGTTCAGACCCCGAAAAGGTATTGTATGCTCCGCACTATCTCACAGGAGCAGCCGCATCATGGTGGGAGAATTTTCTGCACATGCATCCCAACGAAAATGACATAACCTGGGATGATTTCAAGGAAGGTTTCTGTGGTGCACACATTCCTAAGAGTATTATGAAAATCAAGAAGAGAGAGTTCGATGACCTCAAACAAAGGAACATGACAGTGTCAGATTACAACAGTCAATTTACTCTATTGTCCCGCTACGCCAATGAAGAGCGTATGACTAAAATCAAGAAGATGGAGAAATTCCTTGACGGTCTGGCGCCCGCGCTTAAATGCCAACTGGTCGTGCACACTTTTCCTGATTTTAAGACACTAGTGGACAAAGCTATTACTCTGGAAAATGAGAGACGTAGCTTGGAGGATTTACGTAAGCGAAAAAGGGACCAGACTAACCATGCTCGCAATCACCGAAACAAGACAGATTTTCAAAAGGGTGGGACGCACAAATCCTCATCCAATGTTTCACGCCCAATCAAGAATTTTCATGCAAGGGACAAAGAGTTCACATATCGCCCAGGCGTTACTTGCTACGCTTGTGGAGAAGAAGGGCACTATGCCAAACAGTGCCCCAAGCCAAGGAACTCAACCCCAAAGCCGAACAACGGCGGCAATAATTCAGCGCCCAAGCGAAACAATTTCAAACCCAACAATAACCACAGGAAGGGTCATCTGAACCACGTAACCAAAGAGGAGGCACAAAATGCTCCGGATATCGTACTCGGTACGTTTCCTGTCAACACAATACCTGCAATGGTTTTGTTTGATTCTGGAGCTTCTCACTCTTTCATTTCGAAAAGTTTTGCTTTGCAAAATGATTTTTCAATGCTTCCTTTGGAGAAATCCATGATCATCAAGTCCCCTGGGATTCAGCAAGTTACTCAGAATTACTGTCAGAATGTGGTCATTGAGTTCGAAGGATTGGAGTTTCACGCAAATCTTATTGTGTTGGAAAATAAAGGACTAGATGTCATCCTAGGGATGGACTGGTTAACCACCAACAAGGGTTTTATCGACTGTTTCAACCGGACCGTAATTCTCACGCACCACCACGGGAAGACAATAAAAGTATCAGCCAAGGAAAGAAAAATACCCCGGCAGCCGAGATTGAATAAGGTGGACGTTTCTGAGCTAAACAAGGTTCCAGTAGTGTGTGAATTTCCAGACGTATTCCTTGAAGAGCTACCAGGCATGCCACCAGACCGAGAGATAGAATTCAGCATTGAGCTCGCACCAGGAACCACCCCCATATACAAGAAACCGTACCGAATGGCACCATCCGAATTAGTTGAGTTGAAGAAACAAATAAAGGAATTGCTAGACAAAGGATACATTCGAGCCAGCTCCTCACCTTGGGGATCACCAATTTTATTTGCCAAAAAGAAGGATGGAACGCTGAGATTGTGTATTGACTATCGAGCACTTAACATGGTCACAGTCAAAAACAAATACCCGATGCCAAGGATAAGCGATTTATTTGATCAGCTTGCTTAGGCCAAGGTATTCTCAAAAATTGACCTAAGGTCAGGATACCATCAATTGAAGGTACGAACGGAAGATATCCCCAAAATAGCCTTCACCTCCAGATATGGACTGTACGAGTTCACAGTGATGCCATTTGGATTAACTAACGCCCCCGCATATTTTGTTCACCTCATGAACAAAGTATTTATGAAGTTTATGGACAAGTCCGTCGTGGTATTCATCGACGATATTCTGGTATACTCCAAGACACCAGAAGAGCACGCAGAACATCTCAGGATTGTGCTAGGAGAGCTCAGAAAACACCAATTGTATGCCAAGTTCAGCAAGTGCGAATTTTGGCTAAGACAAGTAGGCTTTCTAGGCCACGTACTGACGCAAGACGGTATCGCAGTGGACCCAGAGAAAGTCAAGGCCGTACTTGGCTGGAAGTCACCAGCCAGCGTAACGGACATACAGAGTTTCTTGGGAATGGCAGGATATTACAGCAGATTTATTGAAGGATGCTCCACCATAGCCAAGCCTATGACGCAGTTACTCAAGAAAAATAAGAAGTTTGAATGGACAGAAGCCAGCGAGAAAAGTTTCCAAGAACTAAAGCAGAAATTAACCACAGCACCGGTATTAATTGTGCCAGACATACACAAAAACTTTGAGGTGTATTGTGACGCATCCCGAAAAGGTCTCGGATGCGTGTTGATGCAGGAAGGCAAGGTTGTCGCCTACGCTTCAAGGCAACTCCGCAAGCATGAGGAAAATTATCCCACTCATGACTTAGAAATGGCAGCAGTTATTCATGCACTCAAGGAATGGAGGCATTTCTTACTTGGGAATCGATGTGAAATATATACGGATCACAAAAGTCTCAAATATATTTTCACGCAGCTAGAACTAAATTTACGGCAATGACGCTGGTTGGAATTGGTAAAGGATTATGATGTTGGTATCCATTACCATCCAGGGAAAGCAAATGTAGTGGCCGATGCCCTTAGTCGGAACCCCAACTCTGACGAAAACAATCTGCACAGCTTGAGGCCCGAATTCCAACAAGAATTTGCCAAGCTCAACTTGATGATGGTAGCAGAAGGCACCCTATCAAACTTGGAAATACAACCCGACCTTGTGGAGGAAATTAAAGTAGCTCAGCCCGGTCACCCCAGCATCGAAGGCATCAAAAGAAAGGTGAGTATGGGCCAGGCCTCGGAATTCGTCATAGACAATGAAGGAATATTATGGTACGGAGACAGGCTCTGCGTGCCAAACATAGAAGACCTTAAACAGCAAATTTTAGCTGAAGCCCACACCGCCCCGTACTCGATCCACCCTGGAGGAACCAAAATGTATAAAGATATTCAGGAAAGATTTTGGTGGCACGGTATGAAGAGGGACATAGCCACCTTCATTGCATGTTGCGACTCATGTCAACGCATAAAAGCTGAGCATCAGAGACCAGCCGGACTACTGCAACCGAACAAAATACCTGAGTGGAAATGGGATGAAATAGGGATGGATTTCATTGTCGGACTACCTCGGTCACGACACGGGAATGATGCCATATGGGTCATCACTGACAGGTTAACCAAAGTGGCACACTATATTCCAATAAAGACGACCCACACAACTCAGAGGCTTGCCAGGATTTATCTTTCCCGCATAGTTTGTCTGCACGGTGTCCCGAAGACTATAATATCCGACAGAGGCACTCAGTTCGTCTCAAGATTTTGGGAGCATTTACAACAGGCTCTAGGAACCCAACTAGCCTTCAGTACCGCATACCACCCACAGACTGATGGACAAACAGAACGCGTAAACCAGGTTTTAGAAGACATGCTGAGAGCATGTGTCCTCACATATGGAACCAGTTGGGAAGAAAGCCTGCCATACGCCGAGTTCGCGTACAACAATAGCTACCAGGCCAGCCTACAAATGGCACCATTTGAGGCTTTATACGGACGAAGATGTCGTACCCCGTTAAATTGGTCAGAGACCGGAGACAGCCGCATCTTCGGACCAGACATGCTCAGAGAAGCCGAGGAAAAGGTCAAGCTAATCAGAGACCGACTTAAGACCGCTCAAAGTCGACAGAAGAGTTATTATGATCAGAAACATCGTAGGGTCGGCTTCGAACCCGGTGAGTTCGTATACCTGAGAGTATCCCCTATGAGAGGATTGCAACGATTCAAGATTAAAGGGAAGCTAGCACCAAGATTCATCGGACCTTTCTGTATAAGGGCACGAAGAGGCACGATAGCCTACCAGCTAGACTTACCCGAGGAATTATCTGATGTCCACGACGTGTTCCATGTCTCGCAATTGAGGAAGTGCGTAAGCAACCCAGAGAAACAAGTATCCCATGAAAACATTGACGTGCAGCCAGACCTCACTTATCGGGAACGTCCCGTAAGGATATTAGAGGAGTCTGAAAGGAGGACCCGACAGAAGACCATCAAGTTTTTCAAAGTCCAGTGGAGCAATCACACCGACAGTGAAGCAACTTGGGAAAGAGAGGATTTTCTTCGGATAGAGCATCCACACTTATTTAAGGATCAGCTGAAATCTCGGGGACGAGATTTTTCCTAAGGGGGTAGGTGTTGTGACACTCCAAAATTTTAATTTGGTTTTCATCAAAAACTTTGTTGGATTTTAAAAGAGGGCATTTAAAATTTCTTTTCCAGAAATCCTTCCTCTTAAAAACTTCCTTTCCTTTGGCAAGGATTTTCTTTTCCCTTTCAAATTTGGTGTTGAATTTTTGGAAGCTTTTCCTTCTGGTTGTTACCCTCTCAAACTTATTTATTTTCTTTAAAAAAAAAGAAACCCTAGGAGTTTTGGGACTTCTTTCTTTTTGAAACCACCCATGGTTTTACCATGTCTCCTATAGTAAATCTTCTCAAAACCCCTCCCTCCACCTTTGAGCAATTTAAATCCTCTGTCTCAACAAGTCCAAACAAGTTTTGGATTTTATTTCAATTATTTTATCTCCCAAAACATTTCTGCCAATTATTTTGAGGCTAAGTGATTTTCAAAGCAAGTACCACTTTGCCTTTGAGTTTTTATCCCAAACCAACTTCCCTGGATTGTCTTTAGTACCCACAACCTAGAACCATCTTGATCCACTCTTCTTCTTTTCAAAAATTTCAAATTTCACTCACTACAAGTTTGGACCAGATTTGCCAAATTTGGTGAAATTCATATCTACACTCCTCCAAAAATTCCACCAAAAATCATGCAGCCTACTAGAGCAATGAGGAGCCACTCCACCAAATTTCAGCTCAAGGAAAAATCCCTAGATGCCAAAAGCATTCTGTCGAACACCTGAGCTGCACTGTTCTTTGCATTTTCAGTAAACTTCAGTAAAATTCAGTTTTACAGTGTCGTTTTCTTCAGAGTTCAGTCACAAGCTCACAGTGCGCTTGGCTTGATGCTCGCAGCCCCTCCCTCTTGTCCGGAGCTTCACACGCGTGCGTGGAGCCTTCCTGGCGTCGGTGGCACGCTGGCCCGCCCTCGCCGGCGTCTTCTGCGGCGTCGGGACCTCCCGTGGCGGCCGACAGAAGGCACACCACGGCAGAACGCCATTCAGCGCTGCCCAAAGCCCCCTGGCTCTCCGCGTGGCCTCATGCATGCCAGCGCACGCCCGTGGCACCATCACCGTGGCCTGGCAAGCACGGAACATGCTCCCTGCCGCCGACGGGCCGCGCCACCCCCGTTCCGTCGAGCTCGACCCAAACACCCAAACCCCGGTCAGTTTAGCACCTAAACGGACCCATTGAACCCCCACGACGGCGCTCGACCCCTAATCCTCCCCGACCAATGCCCTGCGCCGCCGTAAGCTTCGCCGGAGAACCCCGTTCTCGGCCACCGCCTCGAATCGCCTATAAAAAGGAACCCGAGCTCGCCCTCGAGCACGCACCTTCACTGCACCTCCCCAGGACCCTGCCAAGCCACCAGGAGGACCTCGAGGAGGTCTCCTTCCCCAACTCCGGCCGCCTTGCTCCGCCTCGGCCTCCAGCTTGATTCACTCCGGTGAGGCCATCTCCGGCGCCCAAACCTCGTCCGTAGCCCTCTCTCACACCCAGTACTCTAACCCCCTCATCAATTTGGCCTTTGCAGTCCTCTCCGACGAGCTCCATCCACGCCCGAACCACCGTCCGCCGGAGTTGAGACCGCCGTCGACGTGGTGCTCCCCGGCGACCAACACCACCACCCACCATTGCGGAAGGACACGGTGAGCACGTTGGTAACCTCCGATCACCTTACCTCGCCGTGGATCGCCGCCGGCGACCACCGCAGCCCTCGGGCGCCGACGAGCCTCGTCCCTCCCATTTGAAAGTTTAAACATGACAAGTGGGACCCGCTGTCAGCCTCTCTGTCCTTTCTAAATGAAGCGTTTTCTGAAAACGCCTTCTGCCAAATGCGCTTTCCCTTTGGGCTGGCGTAGTTTCTGCCGAAGCGTTTTCTGTTTTTATAAACTAGCCCCTGGAAACTTTCTGTTTCATTACAGATGAGTCCCTGGATTAAAACCCTTATAACTTTTTAACAGAAAGGAATTTTTGAGTGATTCTTTTTCTGTCCTCTTCAGATTTTTGTCTAGTTTTTTATCAGATTTATTTGAAAAAAATTTGGAATACTTTTTGTGCACCTCTTGGTATTTACGATAGCGCATACATTTTCTTTATACCGTAGATACCGAAGGAGGTGACGGAGCCGCGAACTTCACCGAGCTAGGCTCCGACTACTCCGAACCAGGCTAGCATGTTTGAACTTTTGATATGATGAGTGTCTTGGCATGTTTTGCATTTAGTTAGTTTCATGGCATGTTGATGAGCATACCGATGAACGTTATTTTATGCAATGTTGAGGTAAGTGAGTTCGATGATCCATAAGTGGATGGATGTGAGTATGAATGGCCATGTGTTGGCATGAGGATGGGTAAGATGGCAGTGTCGTAGCATGCCAGTCTTATGCCAGACTATATGACTTCAGTGTCAAACCGTATCGGTCCAGCTCCTCTCATTTCCTTCCCTGTACTACCACATGTTTTCCGCAAGGAATATGGTTTAGTAAGTTGCAAACCGCTTTCCTGGTACACACCAAAAGGAGAGGCCGGGATGATGGTTCCATGGCCCTGGATTAAAGCCAGTCATCCGGTCAGGGGGCATGGGTGTTTCCGGTTGGGACCGAGAGGTTGGCACCCCTTAGAGCGCGCGTATATAAATTTGATCCCATGCTATTCGAGATTGTGATCTCCCCGTCTCAAAAGTTTTTCTTGGATGATGTCTAGGGTGATTCCTAGCATCGAGAGGTAGGATGGGTGTGTACTGGTTAGCTGTGTTTTCTTCCGAAATACCGTAAACGGAACTAGTCCTTCGTGACTACGAAAATCCGTTGGCTGTGGGAAAAATTTTGTACAAACTCTGCAGAGTCATATATCCCTTCGAATCATCTATTCCATGTCCAAGTTCGATATTAACTTATCTTGACCAAATGTCAGTTTTGATGACAGAGACTCCGGTGAACCGCATGAGTGCTAAGTCCGGTTAAATGATTATTCCTGTGGATGGACTAACACGTTTATCCTCATGAATTGAATATTTATTATGAGCATTATTTCCTTGTGAATAAAAGCCCTTTACATGGTGTCGCTAAGACGCCCGACTGCGGCATTTCTTTTAAAGCCCTTTCTGTGATGTCGCCCCGACGTCCGACTGTGGCATTTCTTTTAAAGCCCTTTATGTGGTGTCGCTAAGACGCCCGACTGTGGTATTTCTTTTAAAGCCCTTTCTGTGATGTCACCCCGACGTCCGACTGTGGCATTTCTTTTAAAGCCCTTTATGTGGTGTCGCTAAGACGCCCGACTGTGGTATTTCTTTTAAAGCCCTTTCTGTGATGTCGCCCCGACGTCCGACTGTGGCATTTCTTTTAAAGCCCTTTATGTGGTGTCGCTAAGACGCCCGACTGTGGTATTTCTTTTAAAGCCCTTTCTGTGATGTCGCCCCGACGTCCGACTGTGGCATTTCTTTTAAAGCCCTTTATGTGGTGTCGCTAAGACGCCCGACTGTGGTATTTCTTTTAAAGCCCTTTCTGTGATGTCGCCCCGATGTCCGACTGTGGCATTTCTTTTAAAGCCCTTTATGTGGTGTCGCTAAGATGCCCGACTGTGGCACCATTTCCTTATATTTATTTGTTCACCTTTCGAGGTGTCGCTTCAGACACCCGATCGGTTTTCATTTATGTTTTGTTGGGATTTCAGGCGGACTACCGCCGTTTCCCTTTTACTTATTTCGTCATGCTAATTTTTGAATGTCCAGTTGGTGAATTAATCATGACGCATTCATGCATGCATTTGTTATATCTTACGTCTGAACTGTCTTGCGAGTACTTTCAAAGTACTCACTGGCTTGTTGATTTGGCCAGATGCTGACGAAGGCGATCTCATGGATGAAGAGTTCGATAGCGAGTCCGACGCCTAGAGGATCCCAGTCAGTCTCGTGCGACCCTGGATTTGGTCACTGTATTATATCCGCTTCCGCAACCCGAATAAATTTATCGAGCCTCACCTCGACGCTCGATGAGATGCCAGTTTGAGAGTCGTGTTATCACACTCCCCACTGTGTTATTCCACCATCACTTTATCCTCGAGTCAGTAGTATGCCACCACACCATTGTGTTATATCCGCCATTATGTATAATTATTGGCGCGCTTGTAATAATTTGTTGAGCAACCCTAGCTCAACCCTGTAATATATCCTATGCTACTGGCTTATTGTATCAAGAATTTGTCTACCAGTGAGGAGGATTTCTCTCATACTGGACTCAAAAGATTGGTTTCTCAATAAATATTTTTATTGGAAAACCGGTCGTGACAGCCAAGGAGCTATAGTTGGAAGTGGAGGGTACTACTGTTCTCTAGAACCATCGTTGTACTATCAATGCAGGGGAAGTACACCTGCGTAGTGGCCTAGTGGGTACTCTCGGTGCTCTATTCAGCCGCTCCTCTCATGTAGCTGGCTTACTCAGCCGCTCCTCTCACGCACACACTAGTAGCCTGTTTATCAGTGACGGTTACTGCGGGGGCAGAACATTTGAGTTATTTGATACAGCGAGACTAGGATTTTTGCTTCCATTTGTGGAGGTGTAATGGATCTCGTCGAACTTTGTTAGTAGTTCCTTCTTTATGAATGAGATAAAGCAAAGCTTTTGCCTCTGTTTCAAAAAAACACGTCAAGAGGAATTTCTTTTATAGTAGAGCCGATAATGGAGTGAAGTCCATGCATGCAACGCCACAAGCTACAGAGTAGTAGTAGAGCACTTTACGTACAGAGCCATATTGCACAGTTCCCAATGCCCCGCCAGGCTTTTCTGGCTCCTCGGGCTTAATTGGGAGGCGCTAGTTTAAATATGCTACTAGCTGGAAGCTGCAAGCGAGGTGCGGCTAGGGCGAGCACGCGAGCCACGGGATGCTGGGAAGGAAAACCCGTTCATGTGGCTAGGCTGTCCAGACTCCAGTGCACCCAGATTGTGGGGCCGCACGTCTGTTTGACTTCAAAACTCAAACTACCCGTGTAAAATATTGGCTCACAGCAAAGTGTAGTACTCCCTCTGTTCCGAATTACTTGTCGTAGGTATGGGTGTATCTAGATGTATTTTAGTTCTAGATACATCCATTTCTATGATGTATCTAGATAGTATACTATTTAAAAAAAGGCCGTCGTGCGTTCGGCCTGGATCGAACCCAAAAAACGAGGTATACACTCCCGCGACCAATAGTAGTACTCGTTGGAGTACAACGCAACCTAGAATCGCCTTTTGTCGCTAGTAGTACGTACATTGTTCCTTACAAGAAACCCCTAAGAGCATGGTTAATAGTATAGCCAGCTGCTGGCTATAAGCCAGTGCCATGTCATCTACAGCCCATCTTATAGCCAACATGTAGTAGTAGTTTATTACTTATAGCCCACTGACTCAGCTCTATTGTACTTGCTCTAATAATGCAAGAAACCACTAAAATGCCAAGAAACTACTACCACTTGCATACATGGCAGACTTAAGATAAGACTACCTTATCAACCATTGTACTCCTCTTACGAACAAAAATCCTCGAGTGACCTCCTACCTCCGGCCCGTCCACCTAGTCATCCTCGGCCATGGGACGCAGCTACCGCCGCCGGCAGAAGGCGAGGTCAAAACCGCTGGCGGTGCGGAGTCCATGTTGCGGCAGCCCGGATGCCAGCTCCGTCCGGCGCTCGCGGCCGCTAGCTAGCCAAGATAGCTCCGTCCAGCTGCTTGTCTGCAAGGTTTGCTAGCTAGATTGGCACGGCAGCGCGGCGGCTTGCTCGCGCGCGCCGCACTAAGGCTAGCCATCTGGCTCGAGCGAAGGCCAGCGCGGCAGCTTGCTCGCTCGTGAGTCATGCTTGGGCCAGCCTGCCAACCCGTGCGGAAGCCAGCGCGGCATCCGGCCCGTCCGGCGGAGCGGCGGCCAACTCACTCATCACCGGCGCCACTGACGAACACGCATCAGTACTGTTTGAAGTAATGTTCAGGAAAAATAATGATTTGAGGGGGAATAACGGGATAGAAGGGCAGATGTGGGTCCCTCGTGTCAACAGTCAAACAAAATGTGTTGGTTTAAGCTGCCTCGTTAGCACGGACATGTGGGCCAACCCTGTCATAAATGGGTTAAAACGAACCTAATCGATAGGAGTACTAGGTAGTTTTTGGCGTGGATTAAGAAATTTTGGGTATGTTTTTGCTATTTTTTGTACAATAGATTCCTCCTAGGGCTGGTTGAAAGTGATAGTTTTTGTTAAATACTCTACATATTGTAAGTAGGAGTGAAAGTTAAGCTTTGGAAGCCAATAAGCAAGGCTAGTTACATAGTGCATATGTGTACATGATTGAAAGTAAATATCAACCATGAGTGACTAATATCTTGATGGAAAACTCGAAACTATGGAATACTAGGAAAAGAAATGCATGGTTGGAAATACTAGCAATGTTCATGTCCGTTGCAACGAATCACAACTAGAATAATACTTATTCACAAACTTGGTACAAAACACTCTAATTTTGATATACATATGTCACTAGAGATATATTATGTTTGAATAGAATATATTCCTTTGGCTGTTTTGGTGAGGTCAGGGAGGGATGTGGTTGGTTTTAAGATACTAATTATGGGTTTTTCAGCAAATTGGTAGACAAGTGGGATGTTGGTGAGAAAAGGCAACAACTTACCTCACAATCGTTAGATGTAGATTTAATGGTCAGAAACGACGAATGGCAGACACACCAGCATCACCAACTTAGTCTTGTGTATGAGTACTAGCAAGATCCGTGCATTGCATGGAACATCGAGATGCATTTTTTATAAAACACTTGTTGTGATTGACCCTTGCGGGAGTAATCCCATGTGTAAAAACTAATGATATCTCGAGAAATATGAGATAAGGTGAAGAGGAGTGGGGTGTGGTGGTGGTTGGTGGTCGGGCTGAGCGGAGGCATGGGGATTGACGACGCCGGCAACAGCCACCAGGCCAGTTTGTTCCAGAGGCTTCCTTTATTAATTTCTCAACAATGAGGTTTGTTGGAGATAAGGATGAACGAGGGAAGGCCTTGTCTGCAAATGTGGAGAGGGTGCGGGTATCTTTTAGTTTAATTTCCATCCGTCAGATATAGATCGGACGGTCTATATTGCAAGATGGCACATGTACCATCATCATCAACTCGGTTTTTTTATAAGAGAAGAAATATAAGTATGGAGATACAAACGTATTATCGATACTTGCTTCTGTAAACTAGCATCTACATTCTATTCAACGCCTCGACATGTGGGGCCTTAGCACAATGACTTCTTGACTGTGTAAAACAAAGATTTTCCCGTCGCCGACAAGGAGGGGGTGACGGTGGCGCGCTTTTTGGCTTGCTCTAGTCCTAGTAGTCATACTAGGTGGTCTAATCACGTGTAGATTTATTCTTTTTCACGTCTTGTGTTCGCCGTACTGCCAGGACTGTTCATGAATAGACGGTAAGTTATTCATGGGGAAACCCTTGTTGAGCGTGTTTGCGAGAGAGAGAGAGAGTGTGTGTGCGTGTGTGATATGTTAGAGACTGAGGCAATGATAACAGATTCTTTATGTCTATGTGTGTGGAGGATAGAGAGAGACATGTACATGGGGATTTGTGTTGTGTAACATGGAGACACATATACATAATTAGAGAGTGAGTGTGTGAGATACACATACGGACATGAGGAGAGATGATGATCCAGGTAAATGGGTGTTTGTGCGTGTCTGTGTGTGTTTGTGCACGTATTTGTGTGTGAGAGGCAGACAGTGTATGTGGAGTAGAGAGACCACTGATGATGTAAACCTAGTATAAGGGAAGGGGGGATGGTGTGACATGTGTAGTAGCGAGATAGCACGGGTGCGGGCGGGGGGAGCAGACTATTTGGAAGAGACATCGAGTGTGTGTGTGGGAGAGGGGCGTGAGAGCAAGAGAAAGAGAGAGCTAGCAACGGAGAGAGAGAGAGAGAGAGTGAGAGGAAGAGAGGGGGCGAGAGGGTTCGTTTGTGTCCATAAATGGCGTATAGATAGGGAGACAATGTTGATGTTGTCCTAAATTGGCCTATGAACGGAGACGCAAGGGAAGCAAGTCATCGTGTGTGTGATAGGGACTTCATGAGAGATCTAGAATAGATGGTGTAGAGAACAATGTGCGAAATCGAGAACGATTATACATTAGGGAGCTATGCAAAGAGTCACGACATATATGTATACGGGGAAAGAGCTGGGGCGGGTCTGCATGTGGGAGAGATAGAAAGAGGAGAGTGGTGCACAAGGAGACAAAGTGTGCTTGTTTGCAGTGGGGGTGGTGTGTGAGGTGAGTGCGTGAGAACCACATAACTATGGAGATAGACGTTTGGGGGTGACGTTTTGTGTGTATGGGAAATATACACTCTACATAGTGCGTGTGCTTGGGTAAGAGAGATAGCGGGAGACCTAGAGAGTGAGGGAAGATATGTGTGCATCCCCGAGAGACAAAGTGATAGAGACCTATGTTGGGGTCCGGACTTTACAAGAGAGAGGGGTGTTAATGTGCTCGTGTGTTGGTGTTTGGGGGAGAGAACGACTTCTCTCTCTCTCTCTCTCTCTGTGTGTGGTGGGGGGGGGGTTGACTTAAGATAAAGAGTGAGGTGTCTATATTTGAGGGACTTTAGCATAATTGAGATATTGTGCACTCATGGTTGGTCAATCTGTTTCACAGTTTGTATTATGAGATAACGATACTTTTGAACATGTGTGATATACCTCGATGTACCAGAATTACAAACCTAAGATTGGAATTTTGGAATTCGACTCCATCATTAGCTTTTGTAATTCATTTAAACAGAGGTACATTTTTTAAGCCGGGATTTCTTGATTTCAAATTCATATATCAAACCTAGATATATACACATACGGGCATGTTCAAACTTTATAATCATCCACTTTATTCATACACATACACATTTTTGCTTTTGTCATCATATTTAGGATAAACACATTTGGAATTTCATTTGAATAGGACCGTATGATGGTATTTGCTTGTAGTAGCTCAATGATCCATATTTGAATTTAATGAACAATCTAAGTTTCGAGTTGGAGACATTGATTTTCAAAACTTGCACATTTTTTTGCGTGCAAAACAAACAAATTGTCGGCCGTGATATCATAGTCGGCCGTATGAGAGCAGAATAATTATAATTTTAGGCGCCAAAAGCTTTCAAACTTCCCGCTCACATCAAAATATCACGCGCCCGAAAGTTTAGCCCTGCGATATTCCTGTTTTACCCCTGCCACATGAACGGCAAAGGGTTGCTTTGGTAACTCCATTGTTTCCTCTCTTTGCCCCCAACATTCTTCCCCAGCGCCCCTCCCCTTCCCCTCCCCGACCCCCCAACCACGGCAAGCCGCCGAATCTAGTCCTCCGCCGCAGCGGTGGACCTCACACCCCGCCGGATCTACCTTCCGCACCTTGGAACCCCAACTGCCAACTCACCACTTCACCGGAGCCGCTTCAGCGACTGGATTGTCCACTGCTCCAGATCTCCTTGACCGCCATCATGGTCCACCGCACCGGATCTGCTTAACCGGCGCCCTCGTCCACCATAGCGTAGGCCCTTCATTGACTCCCTTGTCTGCCCCTTTGCTGGCCCTTCATACAAGCCCTTGTCCGCCGCAACAAATCCGCCTCACCGAAAGCACTGTACAACGCGCCCGCCGAAGCCTTCGTCCACTGCACCGGACCCGCTCCACGGACGCCATATTCAACTCCACCGGCCCTGCTTTACCGACGCCGCAGCCTCATCATGTTATTTCGATTTGTACTCCTTTTGGTTTTTATCTTTATCATGCAACTGTTCACTTACAACAGATGAGCTTTCTTGTATGTCGACAGGCGCCGTAACCGTAGCACCGGAGCTGCTTCAGCGAGGGCGACAGCCGGCCCAAACTCAACCGCAACACGAGCACCATCGACGATCCTTAGCTATCAAGTATGACAACGATACCCATACGCCGCCGAGAATCAGGTACTATTATCCAACGGCCGGCGCCTACGTTCACTTTTCTAGCATAAGCAGCGCACCTTTGAATTTCTTCAGGGCATCATTCAGTTTTTCATGAGACATGTTATTATGCTTGCACTTGTAGGGCCATACTTCTGGCAGTGAACATGTTACATGTGCTAAATTACATACCAGTGCACATATAGTTAATATGCTTTAGTTTTGTTCTGATGCCACCTGTTGGTTCCATCAGACTGCTTAATGTTCTCTATGCTTAATTACACATCAACAAACTAGCATGTGGTTCCGCTGCTTTTTGTTCGTTTTACCCTACATTTTCTGATGCTAGCTATTACATCACTGCTCCAAGCCTCTGTTCATTACTTGTTTGTGTGTTCTTGATCTTCCCAAGTTGCATGACTAATTTGATGCTTCTATTAATTATGGAGCTGCCAACCCCATCAAGCAAAATATTTGTTCTTTTGGGGCTGGCACCTCAAACAAGCATAAAAATATAGGGAAGCAGATATACCCCCTCCGATTCTATTTACTCTGTGCATAACTCTTGACCCGCATACTAAGGAGGGCACTGGTTTAATTTTTCTGGACTAATTTGCCAATTAATTAGGGCAGAGGCGGATGGGGCGGGGCACAAAAGGAAACCAGCTCTAGGAATCAGCAACATGCAAACTAATATGAGAAAACTGAGAAAAAGTTATACGCAAAGTAAAAAGAATCGGAGGGAGTATTGTTGTGTATGCACACACACCCTTCTTTCATTAGTTTAGATGAACCATTGATGATCAATTCGGACCAATGCATGCGATTAAAATTAATTTTACCTAAATAGATGGTGCAGAATAAACTACAACAACTAGATTTGCAACCACGGGATGCTGACGATATCCTCAAAGAACATTGCAACAACAGCTAGGCTTCACAGCAACATATGGTAAGCCAGTGTGTTTTAGTACATGTGAAATGTAATGTGAGTGGGCTGCTTTCTTGGCTTGTGCCCTCAACGTGTAATCCTACCGAATTACAAATAGTTCAGTTGTCTGCTTTGCTGTATTGCTTGATTCGAATGCTTATTTGTTGTTACGCTATACCTGAGTTGGCCAATATGTCAGCAGTGCCTGCTGTACTATCGTAAAGAAATGCATGCCTATTTCATTTGAGTCATTAACTTTTCCTCTCAACTTCATCACAAGACTGTCTTCGTAGTTTATATGAGGCCACACTATTAAGTGCTTTCTCAGACTATTTCAACTGCTTAGATGCCTTGGCAACTTAAATATAGCGGTTGTACACTCCCTTTCAACTAGGGATGTCAACTGGGTCCGGTTTAATCCCGATTAAAGTCCACTAGTGGTATGATAGTTCAAAAGAGTTTTTGTTTTTTTGAGGAAAATGAACTAGGGAGGTAGAAAAAACTAACTAGATGGGACTGGCGGATTTCGTTTATTTGCCACTTACATCCCTAGTTTCATCTTACCATTTTAATTTCTTTTCGGCTGATTCTGCTTCGAACCATTTAAATATAGTTTGCCATGCTCGGCAATAATTCGTCCGTCGTTTACCATGTAAGCTTACTACCTGGATCATACGATAACTATCTCTTACTGATGTCCAGCGGAAACCTTTCAGGATGCCGTTCACACTAGGACACAATGTACAACCCCAGAATCTATTTGTGGAAGCAGTGCGCCATCCATGTTACCAGATGGTAGCAGTTCAGAGGCAACACCACCGGAGAGCCGTCTAAGCATAGATATTATAGTGCTTGAGGCTCTACTAGAGGCAGAAAGAGATGGTGTGGCTGCCATGAATGAGGTAATCTTTATCTTGAGGCTGGAAATTACGGAATTAGCGGCACGCATTATGCAAGCAACCCAAGAATTGGAGGAAGTAAGAATGTTGCATTTGAAGACGGAGGAGGTCCTGCTGTTTCTGCTATCTGAAGCCCAAGATAATCCCGGTTCTTCTTTAGATACCAGTTGAAATTTTCATTAGATTATTGTACTTGCATGTTGTGTCATGTCTCTGAATGGATTATGTTGCAAGACCCCCTATGTTGTCCATGTGTTGTAATGATCCGAATTTTTTAGGCGAGGTAATCCTCAGTACTTGTATGATTGACATAAGGTGAACTATTTTTCGTGTGAGCATATTGTATTGGATGAAATAACTGTTTGACTCAGAGTGTATCCAACCTACTGAATTCGAAGATCACGGAATTTCTAAATCATAATCATATATAAAGGTGGAATAAATCTTTGTTGTGGTTTTGAAGAAATAAATAACAAAACGTATAATTATCCGTGGATATTCGTAATCGAATACAAATTGGATTTGAATTTAGTTTGCTAGGTCCCAGGGCAAACGTGAATGCTAATTCTCCCAAGTTTTGAATGAAGCGGCTAAACACACACTATAATTTGTGGGCTGCCCGAAGCAAGTGTTTGCGAGATGGAAATTACTGTCTACCCCTGACACTCGACATCCTTATCGACAGGATTTACACTGCTGTCGATAGGGGTAGACTAGTAACTTCAATCAGACGTGACACGACGGCCTCTGAGCCCATTCAAACACGGTGGGCGCCAAACGTGGGCGGCAAAACACATTTGATTCAAGCTCGTCCGAAAGCATGTGTCTCTTCCTCCATTTCGCCATTCATACACGGTGGGCGGCAAAACAAACTCTCCTCGTTTGAAATCGATGTAGGCTTATATTTTAAATAGGGGCAGATGTGTAACTTCCATCAGACGTGACACAACCGCCCTACCTGTCAGCCCCGTTCATACACCATGGGCGGCAAAACACCCTCTCCTCGCACGAAATAGTTACCAGCAAATATTTGGGAGATGCGAGATTACCGTCCTATCCCCACCCGACGCGATGTCCGAAATTTTAAACGGGGGATAAGTTCGTAACTTTCCCCCATTTCAGAGAAGCGCGTCCCAAAGTTTGAGATCCCCCCTCCCCTCCATTTCCCCATTCATACACCGTCGGTGGCACGACAACCTCCGCACTGCGGCCAGCCTCCTCCGTTTGCCACCCCATCCTCCACCTTGCCGGAGCCGCTACCCCTACCCCGTCGTCCACTGCAAGAGATGGACGTCTCTCATCCATGGCGCCGGACTAGGATCCTTTCATCGCCTCCTCTCGCTTCATCGGTGCCATCGTCCACCTTGCCGTTGCCGCTCCTACGACCGCCTCGTCCACGACAATAGGATATATCCCCCGACCCGGCCGTCTGCCGTCTAAAGTCTTCTTCCCCGCCGCCGACAGCCATCGCACCCGCGGCACCCTCAACGTATCAGCATAGGCCTACACGGTGTCGCAAGAGAGATGGTACTCTTCCATATGTGCTTAAGTTATTGATCTCACCCGGAAAATAGATCATAATTTGTTTACTATACTTTTCTTGTCCGTACCAAATCGTAGTGGCTAGTTGAAAGCAAACATTGGTTGCGAAGTAGCTTTGTCCGATTTGCACCTTCAGATCCGCCATGGCACGTGCACTATACTCATTAAGCTTATGGTTTCCCCCCTTCATATTCACTACCATCATCGTAGGTGCTTCGTGTCGTGCTAGCACTGCTCCTCAAGACCTCAACCCAAAGCTTATGTGTTGAAATATGAATCTGATATGATGCTAATATCACTAAAATAGAGAACGTTTAATTGGTCATCTAATGTTCCTATATTCGTTTCGAAACGCATGTGCGCCACCCACTGGTCCAGCTAGTTCCACTTTCCTGATTTTTCTCTTGATGCTTAGGGTTTTCCCCTTATATATACTCTACTATGATCTGCGTAGGTGCTTTCTGTCGTACTAGCATTACTCCACCCTTGAAGCTAAACAACACAACACTCATAATTCGAAAGCTTAGTTGTTCAAATATGATTGTGATATGATACTGATATTTGTTAACCGACACATTTAATTGGTTAGCTAAAGGTCCCACTTGAGTTTCCAAATGCATGTCGCGACATGTAGAGAGACAGCATAATTGCATTTCTTTGTCACTTGTTAACCGTACTTTCTTGTCCATTCCAAATCTTAGTTGTTATTTCAAAGCAAACATCGGTTGCTAACTACCCTTTGCATGGTTTGCAGCTTCAGATCTGCCATCCCACTGCCACGGTCAACACTGTACTCATCATGCTTATGTTTTCCCCATTTTATGATGACCACAATCATCCTACGTGGTTCGTGTCGTAATAGCACTGCTCCACCCATCGAGCTAAACAAGCTTAGTTGTACAAATTCATATCTGATATTATTCCTGATATTAGTAAAACTGAGAGATGTTTAATTGGTTAGCTAAATGTTCCTACTTTAGTTTCGAAATGCATGTGAGCCACATATGGGGAGATCGGAAAGAATAGTATTTCTCTATGCGCTCTGGTTCATCATGGGTGGCCAACCAACATTGTATTAAAAGACTTGTAATATCTTCAATTTGCTTGCTCTTCTGCTCTTCTTTAAGATGATACTATTCTCTTGCAGTCGACTGGTCAGGTCGAGTTGTTCTCCCTTAGTATATTTTGAATCTGCCAGGTCAGGTCAACTTGTTCTTCTTTACTATATGTTGAAGCTTTCATCTGTGAAGTGTCATCACTTCTGGGGCTCTCATATTTTGAGTAGTAGGCCACATTATATTAATGCACACAACAAATTACAGCATGCATGCCATCTTTTAAAAGAATTGCAGAGATAGCACAAAGGGTTTTACAGGGAGGCAGTATTGGATTAGAATCACTTCTACATTACAAAGAAAATCTCACTTGTTTTTATGTTTTGAACATTATCAAAATGAATATGAGAATGGGCGCATGAGAGGAATATTGCGAAACGATCCACTGGCTATCAAACTTGGCATGGTGGAGGATGGCCTATCTTATTCACCCATCAAGGTGCTTGCTCTAACTTTGCAAAGTTGTATTGGTCGCACATATTTTGCATCTGACCTCTTGCATTACTTCTACTTTGTTACACCATCTGCTTAGTTTAAGCATCATATATGAGTATATGCCATACCTATCCATTTTCTGTACCTATTCCATGTGTCATCACACTATGTTTTTCCAGTCAGATGTTGTTCTTTCGTAATAGGTGTCCAAAAGGAAGAGGGTGAGGGCAGGTCGTCAAGGAGTACAAACTAGGTATTTGGAAAAGGTAGTGATACCTATTAAATCAGATAGATCAGCAGCCACAGAAAACACAGGCCCAACTGTACCACACTTTACCCCTACTCCAGTGGCCAAACCCCTATTAGAACTGCTGGGAGCCGAGCGTCAGGTACTGTCTATGATATCAATTCAAAATTTGAACTCCTAAATTTCTGCTTGTGCCTTACCTTCTCTCTTGTATGAAAACTAATTTCAGATGAATCTCCTTGCTCAAAGGATCATATGATCTCAAAACAATAATGGGCTCTGCATTGCTCTTGTCAGTACCTCTCTCCCTTTTGCCTTGTGACGCTGTACTTAATTAATTGCTTTTTGATTATGTATCATCAGTCTGCACCTGAACTTCATTATCCTCTGTTTCTTCCAATATTATTTGATCTATATTTACTCTTTGCAAAATGTAGAATAATGGCAACGCTTATAAAGAATTTTCTTTGGGGAATTTATTGAATTATCCTTCCATCAACATGGAGAAGGGCCTTGTCTAGCCCGTGTTAACATGTAATGTAAGTTCATCCTTCTCAAGCCTTCAAACTTTGTTCTAGTATATATTAGGATAGGCATCATTTCCTCCACTACTGTTTGCTTTGCTGTTTACATCTGATTGGATGTTTGCAACAACTACCAGTTTAAAATTGTAGTTGTAAAAACATGTTCCTTATGCAGAACAGATCCATTTATTTGCTTATATAATTGTGAAACCTGTTACGTGTCTCCTTGTTTCTCTTTCAGACTCGTATCTCTTACGCCAGGCAGAACTTTAGGGAAGATAGTGAGCCAAACCATTTTGAGGACAGCGAGATGACCCCAAGGTCCTGTCTTGATGAAGACAGTGAGTTGAAGCTACTCACCAGCAGGTGTGAGACAACCTCTGTGTAGTCGCTGCCTCAATCAGTTCGACTTCTTCAGTCTCAACTTAAAGCAGAAAGGCTTGCTTCAACTCAGCTCCAACTTGAAGTCAAAGATGCAATGAAGATTTCAAAGGACTGCCGTGCGCACCATCATGCCTTAA
>NC_041388.1:62832720-62860517 GCF_002162155.2 Triticum dicoccoides
ACCTGGCCAGGCCTAGTGCCTTCTGAAGTGCTCTCAGTTTTGTATATTCTTTTGTCGGCGCGTTTATTTGCACTGGTGGTGAACTTTGATGCCCAGTGGATGTAATATGTGTGATAGCCGTGATAGCCTAGCGTAAGTTGCTTGCTTATTTATTTCTTTGTTGTCTTGTTTATTTGTTTGCTTCTAGTCATTGCAGTTCTTTTTCCGCGGTTTGCTAGTGGCTGCATTAACCTATTTTTTAAAACTAGGCCACAATAACCATGGGCTAATATTTACTGTAGTGACACTGGGCCTCCTATGGGCCGTAGAAATAGTGGGCCTTCTACAGGCCGTAGAAACAGTGGGCCTTCTACGGGCCGTAGAAACAATGGGCCTTCTACGGGCCGTAGAAACAATGGGCCTTCTACTGGCCGTATCATCAATGGGCCTTATACGGGCAGTATGATCGATGGCCAAACATGGGCCAATAACAGGCTGCATTATGGCCGTAAACGGGCTAGAGTTGGAATCGTCCGTTCATGGGCCGACCATAACGGGTCATCGTTAATAGGCCGTATTTTATGACGCTATGAAAACGGCCCAACGTATTAACGAACCCCAAACGGGCCGACTGTAACCATGGGCTGAATTTGGCCCACAAGCAGAAAATGACAGTAACGGGCCGTAAGTAAACGAATGCTGGAAATGAGCCCAAGAATAAATGGGCTCTGAGAAGGCCGAAAGATAACATGGGCTGGAAACGGCCCAACGAATTAACGGGCCGTTAATGGGTATAAAGTGATACACTGTTCATCACAGGCCAGTTTCACCACGGGCCGTTAATGGGTGTAAAGTGATACACTATTCATTACGGGCCAGTTTCACCACGGGCCGTTAGTAGGCCAAGAGTTACATAGGGCCTCATATGGGCCAAAAGACGTCATGGGCCATACATGGGCCAGAAGTGAAAATGGGCCGAAATCATATTGGATGGCCCAGATGACGCTACTGGGCCTAATTCGGATAGGGCGTAACGGGCCTTGGGTTAGCGGGCTGTAAATGGGCTATATTCGAACAGGCCATTAACAGGCTTTCCATGGGCCGGCCCGCCAGCTTTTGACGAAGTAAAACGGGCCGACCTTTACACAGGAATGGGCCTCTATTGGGCCGTGCCATGTGTTGACGTATCATAGGCGCCTATCTGACCCACTGACGAGCTGACACGTGTTTCGTCCGGCCAATAAGAATTTTACACGTGGAAATTTCCCATTGGTCGGGGCTGTTAGCGGGTTATCGGATCCAAAAACCAACCCAATAGCTTAACGGCGTTCCGTTACAGTGGATGCCACGTGTTGGTCACCCTTGACAAAAGCACTTCTGTGACGCGCGATTTATCGTCATGGAAGTGGACACTTCCATGATGATAATTTTGGTGATGTCATGGAACACTTCTACGACAGCACAGGTATGACTATCTTGATTCTATCATAAATTTGTCATGGATGTACATGCATGACAAAAAAGCGACCTACTATGACAAACACGTATCATCATGGAAGTGTATTTTTTGTAGTGTAATAAAGCTCATAAACATCCAAAACAGATACTATAATAGCATGGAACAATCAAAAATTATAGATACGTTGGAGACGTATCAACTGACGCTGCCAAGAAGGCCAAGACAGACGACCCCGGCAAGGAAATTGTCGGGTGCGCCGCCTGTCGGGCCTTGGCGGCTGCCGACCAGCCAGGAGGCTTCGACAAGCAATACTGCAAGATCCACCACACCAAGGGCCACGACCTCCAGAACTGCCGGCAAGTCGAGCTGCTTGCTGAGAAGCAAAAAGCTGAGTATGAGAGGCGGGACAAGGAGAAGGGCCAGGATGGTGCCGAGGGATCTGGCAAGAAGCATGGTGGCCAAGGAGGTCGCCGCAGAAAGGATAACTAGCATGAGAGGCCCGCTCAGGGCCGCGACAAGAAGCAAGGAGATGATGATCATGACGAAGATGACGAGTCCGACGAGCATGAGTTCCAGAAGGCTACGGAGGCCATGTGCATCGACGGTGGCGCCTCGCTGCACACCTCTCACCGCCAGCTCAAGCAGTAGGTGCGTGAGATCACAGCAGCGGAACCATCGCTCGATGCTCAGAAGCCACTAAAGTGGTCCATCACGCCTATCATTTTTGACACCGAGGACCACCCTGATCGCACAACCGTGGTCGGGTGTTTGCCGTTGTTGGTCTTGCCAACAATACGCAACCTCAAGGTGACAAAGATGCTAGTTGACAGTGCGGCTGGTCTGAACTTGATCTCGCTTGTTGTGATCAAAAGGCTGCAGATTCCTGATGGAGACCTCGAAGAGATGGGCACGTTTCAAGGGGTCAACCCAGGGAGGAGTCAGCCGAAGGGTAAGGTCACGCTGCCCATGACGTTTGGGGGCGAGTTAAACTACAAGACGGAGATGATTGTTTTCGATGTAGCCGAGATCCCCTTGCCCTACAACGGGATCCTCGGCCGCCCGGCACTAGTCAAGTTCATTGCGGCGTCACATTACGCCTACAACACGCTGAAGATGCCGGGACCGATGACCATCATCACCGTCCCCTCCGACAAGAAGGACACACTGATCTGCGCCGACCAACTCTACTAGGAAGCAGTTGCAGCGACTGCCGCAAAGGCACTCACTCCTGCCGCTGGAGCCCCGACAGGGAAGAAGATCGGCAAGACCTCTCGCACCCACTCCGGCAAGTGCACCTCTTCGGAGTGTTGTGCTCCCATCGAGGACGTGCTAGAGAGCTCCACCGGCAAGAGCAAGAAATCCAGAACTGCACCACCAGAGACCAAGAGGGTGTCCATCGAGGAGGATGGCACGGGAGGGGCTTTCACCATAAGCTCTACCCTAGCCAGCAAATAGGAAGGCGCGCTCGTCACCTTCCTGCAGGAGAATGTCAACGTGTTTGCATGGCAAGCATCCGACATCCCCGACGTTCCCAGGGAGGTGATTGAGCACCATCTTGCTGTCTGTCCTCATGCGCGACCCGTCAAGCAGAAGGTCAGGAAGCAAGCTTTGGAACGGCAGGAGTTCATTACATAGGAGATAGGGAAGTTGGAAGCGGCAGGCTTGGTGAGAGGAGTACTCCATCTGACATGGTTGGCCAATCCGGTGGTGGTGCGCAAGGCAAATGGGAAGTGGAGGCTGTGTATTGACTACACAGATATCAATAAGGCTTGTCCAACGACCATTTTCCGTTGCCGCGCATTGACCAGATTGTTGACTCAACGGCCGGGTGTGATCTGTTATCATTCCTTGACTCCTACTTGGGATACCACCAGATCTTCATGACAAGAGAAGACGAAGAGAAGACATCATTCATCACCCGATGTGGCATGTATTGCTTTTTACGGATGCCTTTCGGGTTGAAGAGTGCTAGCTCGACGTTTGCAAGGGCAGTCTAGATTGGTTTTGAGCCCCAGCTACATAGAAATATGAAAGCTTATATGGATGACATAGTGGTCAAAACCAAGGACAGGGTAACACTTGTACAAGATTTGGAAGAGACGTTTACAAATCTGTGCAAGATCAACCTCAAGTTGAACCCTGAGAAGTGTGTCTTCGGCGTTCCGTCCGGCAAACTTCTCGGGTTCTTTGTGCCACATCGTGGGATCAAGGAGAATCCAGACAAGATCAAGGCTATTGAGCAGATTGAGGCACCCAAGCGGATCAAGGATCTGCGTCGGCTCACTGGCTGTGTTGCCGCCATGAGCAGATTCATCTCCAAGTCTGCTGAGCATGCCCTTCCCTTTTTCAAAATCTTGAAAAAGGCATGCCCAATGGAATGGACCCCAGAGGCCTAAGCAGCGCTGCATTATTTGAAGAAATACCTCTCCTCTACACCGATACTGGTTGCGCCCAAACTACAAGAGTCATTGCTGCTGTATCTGGCGGCAACAAATCAAGTGGTCAGTGCCGCACTAGTGGCGCAGAGGGAGGTCAACGAAAAGGCAGTGGCAACGGCAGGACTGGCGGATGGCAAGCCAGAGCTCCCCCCGATAGGTCCTGGTGCCGGCAAGGCAAGTCCCCCGGCAGAGTCTGACGCTGGCGGGACAGGGCCTGCGCAACCAAACGAAGTGGTGCAGAAGAAGAAAATGATGCAGCACCCGGTTTACTTTGTCTGCCCCCTCTTGCAGGGGGCTAGGTCAAGGTACTCCGGTGTGCAGCAATTGCTCTTCGGCCTCCTTATGGCCTCGAGGAAGCTGCGTCATTACTTCCAAGCACACGAAATCACCGTTGTCACCCGCCTCCCGTTGCAATGGATATTGCACAACCTAGACGCAACCGGGAGGATTGTGGATTGGGCCGTGGAACTATCGAGCTTTGGTTTGAAGTTGTGAAAGTACTTCGACAATCCAGAGCATAGTCTTAGCCGAGTTCATTGCCGAGTGGACCTCAACGCCCGACAAAGAGATCCAGGAGACCACCCTCCCCGGCAAGGAGGCAAGTCGCAACTGGATTATGTACTTTGACGGGGCTTTCTCGCGGCAAGGCGCCGGGGCTGGTGTGCTGCTTGTTGCACCCATCGGAGAGCACCTCAAGTATGTAATCCAGATGCACTTTCCCAGGGAGATGTCCACGAACAACACTGCTGAATACGAGGGTTTGCTTGCCGGTCTCAGGATCGCGGCAGACCTCGGGATTAAGAAGCTCATCGTCAGGGGTGATTCATAGCTTGTCCTCAGGCAAGTCAATAAATATTATCAAAGCCTGTTGATGGAGGCCTACGTAGATGAGGTGAGGAAGCTGGAGGAGCGTTTTGACAGTATACAGGTGGAGCATGTTCCCCGAGTGGAGAACGACATCACCGACTACCTGTCGAAGCGCGCCGCCTTCAAAGTACCTGTGGAACCAGGTACTTTTGTGCTTCGGTTGACTCAACCATCTGTTGAACCATCAACAAAGCAGAACAAGCGAAGGAAATCAGACCCCGACAAGTACTTTCCCACCGGGCTCCCAGGAGCCGCCGGCAAAGATGTTGCCGTGGACGTTGAGCTTGCCATGGGGCAACCGACTCCGGCGGGGCGTCAAGCCCTGGCTGTAGAGACAACCACTCCCATGGTGGAGGGAATGCCTTTAGTCCTTGCCATTGAGCCCCAGGCTCCGGCATGGGCACATCATACCGTCCGATTCCTCCAAACAGGGGAACTCCCTGAGGAGCAGGAAGAAGCGGAGAGAGTAGCCCGTCGGTCTACCATGTATTAGTTCGTCGACGACATCCTGTACAGAAAGAGACCAAACAGTGTGAAATTGAAGTGCATTCCCAGGGAGGAAGGATTGGAGCTTTTGGCGGAGATACACAGAGCCATATGTGGCTCCCACATAGGGTCGAGCGCCCTTGCCGGCAAGGCATTCCGACAAGGTTTCTTTTGGCCCACTGCCCTCGAGGATGCAACGACACTAGTAACCAAGTGTGAAGCGTGTCAGTTCCATTCGAAGAAGCTTCATCAACCAGCTCAAGCCCTTCAAACAATTCCTATCTCCTAGCCATTTTCGGTCTGGGTGCTCGACATACTGGGCCCCTTCCCCCGCGCTGTCGGGGGCTTTGAGTACCTGTACGTTGCAATCGACAAGTTCACAAAGTGGCCGGAGGTGGAAGCAGTAAGGAAGGTGACAACGCAATCATCCGTCAAGTTCTTCAAGGGGCTAGTCTGCCATTTTGGTGTGCCAAACAGAGTCATCACCGACAATGACATGCAGTTTACAAGCCACACCTTCATGCAATACATCCAAGACCTCGGCAGCAAGGTCTGTTTTGCTTTCGTGGCACACCCACGGAGCAACAGCCAGGCGGAGAGGGAAAGTGCTGAAGTACCGCGAGGCCTGAGGACAAAGACTTTTGACAGGCTGCACAAGAGCGGATGGTGCTGGATTGATGAGTTGCCGGCGGTTCTTTGGTCAATCAGGACAACGTCAAATCGAGCCACCGGCCAGACACCCTTTGCCCTGGTATACGGGGCGGAAGTAGTTCTCCCCACGAAACTCACATACGGGTCACCTCGAGTGCTCGCTTATGAAGAGCTTGAGCAAGAGCAGTTGCGACAAGATGACGCAACACTCCTTGATGAAGATCGTCTTTGGGCGGCTGTGAGAGAAGCACGCTACTAGCAAGCCTTGCAGTGCTACCATAGCCGCAAGGTCCATGCCCGAAGCTTTGAGGAAGGCGACCTTGTTCTTCGGCGCGTTCAATCGGCCAAGAATTCCAACAAGCTGACGCCAAAGTGGGAAGGCCCTTATTGGGTAATACGAGCCACCAGGCCCGGCGCAGTCCGCCTGGAGACCGAAGATGCTATTCCAGTGAGCAACTCCTGGAACATCGAACATCTTCGCAAGTTTTACCCATAAGATGTGGTTGCTGGTCCCCCCCAGCAAACCACCTTTTGTACGAGCCTTGCTGGCAAGGCACACAACCCTCTGTACAAAGCCAGGCGCATACTCTAAGCATAAATAAATGAAGCGCTGGCGCCCTAAGTTTTAGCATGCATGCTAAGTTGAGTCTCTCCCTCGGTTAGGGTTAATATTGCTTAGCGGTAGCTAACCCCTAGCATAGAGGTCGAGTGAGCATCTCTCTGTTCCTTTCCGTCCTCTTTGGTTCGCAGGGTACATGGACATTTCTGCTGAGCTATTTGGAAAGAAGAGAACAGGCTGATGCCCCGACCCCGACAAGCCAAAGGTTGCCGGTGGCTGCAGGTCTAAGGATCCAATCACGGCAAGCCAAGGTTGCCGGGGGCTGCGACATTAGATAAGTCTTTCTCCCTCACTCTATGCCCCCATATGAACCTTGAACGTATTAGGTTTCACTCGCTCTCGTACCATCTTGCTCCCTATATCCCGTGTCTGAAGACCTTACTTTGGGCCAGAACTTGGTTGTAGTGCGATAGGAAGAGGGCAAGCGAAGGGCCTAATCCTACTCGGCCCCTACCTCCGCCAAGGGCGTGAGTGTAGCCGAGCCATAGAGCAGGAGGACGACAAGGCCTATTGCTGGGATACAATGTTTGTCTTAAGATAATGAGGACGTGTTCCTCGGTGTAGTCCTTGCCCACGCGCAAACAAAACCCGGCAAACACCCTTATTTTCATTCATACGTTGTAAAAAGTACAATTCATATGGAATTAGTACACGAGCGAGGGGATTACAAGGTCCAAATTCTACCAAGGCCCGTAGGCTTACAAACTAAAAAATGATAAGTGCCCCGTGATCCCTGTTCCTTCCCTTTTCCTCCCAGGTGCAGCAGGTGAAGGCAAAAGAGGGGCAATGGGGAATGCGCCGATGGAGAGCTTGATGAGGAAGGCCCTCGGCAGGGCACGTAGCCAAGGGAGGGGCGGCGTGGTCAGTGGAGTCGGAGTCGGCGTTCCCCCGCTCGACACCCTCATCATCGTTGTCGCTGTCCTCTTCGTCACTCCCGCTTGAGGAAGAGTCTTCGTCATTAGAGGAGTTCTCTAGGAAGCACTTTAGGCGAGTTCCAGAGTCTCCAATGACCTTGACAGAGAGCAGGCCGTTCTCCATTAGTTTGAAATAGAGAACGAGCCCCACCATCAGGCTATGGATACTAGCAAAAGTCTTCCATCTGCGACGAAGATACATGACGTGAGTGGCGGGAAAGTCGACGTCAACCCGCATGCCGCCGTTCCTGCATCCCCTCATATGCAACCTCAGGGTCTGGGGCGGATCAAGCTCCATCTCCCAAGTGAACGGAGCAGGGAGACGAAGGCGACGGCGTGGTGGCCGGCGCAGCCTGATGAAGAACTCACGAGGCTGGTCCTCGATGTGGCCCTCCATTAGGGGAGGCATCGCTGGCAGAGGCAAGGCCGGTGCGCTGCCTGATACGTCTCCAACGTATCTATAATTTTTGATTGTTCCATGCTATTATATTATCAACCTTGGATGTTTTATCTGCATTTATATGCTATTTTATATGATTTTTGGGACTAACCTATTAACCTAGAGCCAAGTGCCAGTTTTTCCCTTGTTTTAGAGTATCACAGAAAAGGAAAATCAAACGGAGTCCAATTGACCTGAAACTTCACGGAACTTATTTTTGGACCAGAAGAAGCCCACGGAGTATCGGAGTTGAACCAGGAGAGTCCCAGGCTGCCCACAAGGGTGGGGGGCGCGCCCACCCCCTGGGCGGGCCCCCTGCCTCATGGACAGCCTGGAGGTCCACCGATGTACTTCTTCCTCTCATATATACCCATATACCCTAAAAACTTCGGGGAGCACAATAGATCGGGAGTTCCGCCGCCAGAAGCCTCCGTAGCCACCGAAAACCAATCTAGACCCGTTCTGGTACCCTGCCGGAGGGGGAATCCTTCTCCGGTGGCCATCTTCATCATCCCGACGCTCTCCATGACGAGGAGGGAGTAGTTCTCCCTTGGGGCTAGGGGTATGTACCAGTAGCTATGTGTTTGATCTCTCTCTCTCTCTCTCTCTCTTTCTCTCTCTCTCGTGTTCTTGAGGTGATACGATCTTGATGTATCGCGAGCTTTGCTATTATAGTTGGATCTTATGATGTTTCTCCCCGTCTACTCTCTTGTAATGGATTGAGTTTTGATACGTCTCCAATGTATCTACTTTTCCAAACACTTTTGCTGTTGTTTTGGACTCTAACTTGCATGATTTGAATGAAACTAACCCGGACTGACATTGTTTTCAGCAGAATTACCATGGTGTTATTTATGTGCAGGAACAAATGTTCTCGGAATGACCTGAAACTTCACGGAGCCACTTTTCAAAAAATATGAAAAATACCTGCGAAATATGAAGGCCAGGGGGCCCACCACCTCTCCATGAGGGTGGGGGGCGTGCCCCCTACCTCGTGGGCCCCCTGTTGCCTCTCCGACTCCAACTCCATATATTGTGTTTCGGGGAGAGAAAAATCAGAGAGAAGAAATCATCGTGTTTTACGATACGAAGCCGCCGCCAAGCCCTAGAACCTCTCGGGAGGGCTGATCTGGAGTCCATTAAGGGCTCCGGAGAGGGGAATCCGTCGCCATCTTCATCATCAACCATCCTCCATCACCAATTTCATGATGCTCACCGCCGTGCGTGAGTAATTCCACCGTAGGCTTGCTGGACGGTGATGGGTTGGATGGGATCTATCATGTAATTGAGTTAGTTTTGTTAGGGTTTGATCCCTAGTATCCACTATGTTCTGAGATTGATGTTGCTATGACTTTGCTATGCTTAATGCGTGTCACTAGGGCCCGGGTGCCATGATTTCAGATCTGAATGTATTATGTTTTCATCAATATATGAGTGTTCTTGATCCTATCTTGCAAGTCTATAGTCACCTATTATGTGTTATGATCCGTTAACCCCGAAGTGACAATAATCGGGATACTTACCGGTGATGACTGTAGTTTGAGGAGTTCATGTATTCACTATGTGTTAATGCTTTTTCCGGTTCTCTATTAAAAGGAGGCCTTAATATCCCTTAGTTTCCATAAGGACCCCGCTGCCACGGGAGGGTAGGACAAAAAATGTCATGCAAGTTCTTTTCCATAAGCACGTATGACTATATTCGGAATACATGCCTACATTATATCAATGAACTGGAGCTAGTTCTGTGTCACCCTAGGTTATGACTGTTACATGATGAACCGCATCCGGCATAATTCTCCATCACTGATCCATTGCCTACGAGCTTTCCATATATTGTTCTTCGCTTATTTACTTTTTCGTTGCTATTGCTATCATCACTACAAAATACCAAAAACATTACTTTTACTACTGTTACCTTTTGCTACCGTTACCACTACTATCATATTACTTTGCTACTAAATACTTTGCTGCAGATATTAAGTTTCCAGGTGTGGTTGAATTGACTACTCAGCTGCTAATACCTGAGAATATTCTTTGGCTCCCCTTGTGTCGAATCAATAAATTTGGATTGAATACTTTACCCTCGAAAACTGTTGCAATCCCCTATACTTGTGGGTTATCAAGTTTTCCCTTTGAAGTTATCTTATCGGATTGATTCTTTAAGGATTTGAGAACACTTGATGTATGTCTTGCGTGGGATAACCGTGGTGACAATGGGTTATTCTATTGATTCACTTGATATATGTTTTGGTGATCAACTTGCGGGTTCCGCCCATGAACCTATGCATAGGGGTTGGCACACGTTTTCATCTTGACTCTCCGATAGAAACTTTGGGGCACTCTTTGAAGTACTTTGTGTTGGTTTGAATAGATGAATCTGAGATTGTGTGTTGCATATCGTATAATCATACCCGCGGATACTTGAGGTGACATTGGAGTATTTAGGTGACATTAGGGTTTTGATTGATTTGTGTCTTAAGGTGTTATTGTAGTACGAACTCTAGGATAGATTGAACGGAAAGAATAGCTTCATGTTATTTTTACTACGGACTCTTGAATAGATTGATCAGAAGGGATAACTTTTAGGTGGTTTCATACCCTACCATAATCTCTTCGCTTGTTCTCCGCTATTAGTGACTTTGGAGTGACTCTTTGTGGCATTTTGAGGGATAGTTATGTGATCCAATTATGTTATTATTGTTGAGAGGACTTGCACTAGTGAAAGTATGAACCGTAGGCCTTGTTTCCTAGCATTGCAATACCGTTTGTGCTCACTTTTATCATTAGTTACCTTGCTGTTTTTATATTTTCAGATTACAAAAACCATTATCTACCATCCATATACCACTTGTATCACCATCTCTTCGCTGAACTAGTGCACCTATACAATTTACCATTTTATTGGGTGTGTTGGGGACACAAGAGACTCTTTTTTATTTGGTTGTAGGGTTGCTTGAGAGAGACCATCTTCATCCTACGCCTCCCACGGATTGATAAACCTTAGGTCATCCACTTGAGGGAAATTTGCTACTGTCCTACAAACCTATGCACTTGGAGTCCCAACAACATCTACAAGAAGAAGGCTGTGTTGTAGACATCAAGCTCTTTTCTGGCACCGTTGCCGGGGAGGTTAGCGCTTGAAGGTATATCTTTAGATCTTGCAATCGAATCTTTTTGTTTCTTGTTTTATCACTAGTTTAGTTTATAAAAGAAAACTACAAAAAATATGGAATTGAGTTTGCCTCATACGCTTCATCTTTTTAATATCTATCGTGAGTATGATGGAAAGGAAAATTGTGCCAAAGTGTTAGAAGAAGAATGCATTAGAATGTTTGGCACTAAATCTTTGTATGATGAGCATGATTGCATTGTTGTTAGTATGAATTCCTTGAATATCCATGATGCTAATGATATGTAAAGCCACAAGCTTGGGGAAGCTATGTTTGATGAAGATGATATTTTTTGTTCCCCAAGTTTTGATGAGCAAATTTATTATGATAAAATCATGCCTCCTATTTATGATGATTATATTGATTAAAGTAGATTTGGAGAGGTCATGACTTTATTTAGTGATGAATCCACTATTTCGGAAGAGGTTCCAATTGATTATGAGAATAAAGTTGGTATCTATGATGATTATTGTGATGAATTGTATGCTATTAAGAATAATGATAACCATGAAACTTGTCATCATGATTTTAGTTTTCAATTGGATTATGCCTCACATGGTAATTATTATGTTGAGTTTGCTCCCACTATTACTCATGAGAAGAAATTCGCTTATGTGGAGAGTAATAAAAATTTTATGCTTGTAGATCATGAAAAGAATGATTTAGGTGCTGGTTATATTGTCTAATTCATTCATGATGCTACTGAAAATTATTATGAGGGAGGAACATATGTTTGTAGGAATTGCAATAATATGAAGTTTGCTCTCTATGTGCTTAAGGTTTTGAAGTTATGCTTGTTTTGCCCTCCTATGCTAGTTGATTATTGTTCCCATAAGTTGTTTGCTCACAAAATCCCTATGCATAGGAAGTGGGTTAGGTTTAAATGTGCTAGTTATATTCTTCATGATGCTCTCTTTATGTTTCAATTCTTATCTTTTATGTAAGCATCATTGAAATCATCATGCCTAGCTAGGGGCGTTAAACGATAGCGCTTGTTGGGAGACAACCCAATTTTATTCTTGTTCTTTACTTTTTGCTCCTGTTTAGTAATAAATAATTCATCTATCCTCTATTTAGATGTGTTTTTATGTTTTAATTAGTTTTTGTGCCAAGTAGAACCGTTGGGAAGACTTGGGGAAAGTCTTGTTGATCATGATGTAAAAACAGAAACTTTAGCGCTCACGAGAATTGCTGCCATTTTTTATTGGAGAGTGCTATTTAGTTAATTATTTTTGAAGATGATTAATATATAAATTCCTCACGTCTAGAAATTTATTTTAGAATTTTTGTGGTTCCAGATGTTTGCGTTAGTAACATATTACTACAGACAGTTCTGTTTTTGACAGATTCTGTTTTTCGTGTGTTGTTTGCTTATTTTAATGAATCTATGGCTAGTAAAAGAGTTTAAAAACCATAGAGAAGTTGGAATACAGTAGGTTTAACACCAATATAAATAAATAATGAGTTCATTACAGTACATTGAAGTGGTGTTTTGTTTTCTTTCGCTAACGGAGCTTACAAGTTTTCTGTTAAGTTTTGTGTTGTGAAGTTTTCAAGTTTTGGGTAAAGATTCGATGGATTTTGGAAAAAGGAGTGGCAAGAGCCTTATCTTGGGGATGACCAAGGCACCCCAAGGAAATATTCAAGGACAACCAAGAGCCTAAGCTTGGGGATGCCCCTGAAGGCATCCCCTTTTTCGTCTTCGTTCATCGGTAACTTTACTTGGAGCTATATTTTTATTTACCACATGATATGTGTTTTGCTTGGAGCGTCATTTTATTTTATTTAGTTTTTCTTGCTGCTTAAATAAAATACCAAGATCTGAAATTACTAAATGTTAGAGAGTCTTCACATAGTTGCATAATTATTCGACTACTCATTGATCTTCACTTATATCTTTCGGAGTAGTTTGTTGTTGCTCTAGTGCTTCACTTATATCTTTTTAGAGCACGGTGGTGGTTTTATTTTATAGAAATTAATGAACTCTCATGCTTCACTTATATCATTTTGAGAGTCTTTATAACAGCATGGTAGTTTTCTTTGGTTATGAAACTAGTCCTAATATGATGGACATCCAAGAGGGATATAATAAAAACTTTCATATAAAGTGCATTGAATACTATGAGAAGTTTGATGCTTGATGATTTTTTTGAGATATGGAGATGGAAATATTAGAGTCATTCTAGTGAGTAGTTGTGAATTTGAGAGACACTTGTGTTAAAGTTTGTGATTCCCGTAGCATGCACGTATGGTGAACCGTTATGTGATGAAGCCGGAGCATGATTTATTTATTGATTGTCTTCCTTATGAGTGGCGGTCGGGGAAGAGCGATGGTCTTTTCCTACCAATCTATCCCCCTAGGAGCTTGCGCGTAGTAATTTGTTTCGATAACTAATAGATTTTTGCAATAAGTATGTGAGTTCTTTATGACTAATGTTGAGTCCATGTGAAAGTGCAACTATCCCTAGGTTGTTTTGGTAATTCCTAACAACATATAGCTCATTGAGCTAATGCTATTTCAAGATTAATATTTCAGGAAAGATCAATGATTGGCATGGCATGGATGATAAAAGTGGACCCCTCAAAATGATAAGGACAAAAGGATTGGCTCAAGCTCAAAGCTCAAGACTCTACATTTTCTATTTTAGTGATCCAAGATCACATTGAGTCTATAGGAAAAGCCAATACTATCAAGGAGGGATGAGGTGTTTCTTAATGAGGCTCTTGCTCAAAATGCTTAGTGATATGCTCCAAAGCCCTCAACTACCTTCTCACATCCACATATGACCTAAACCAAAATTCAAACTGGGCCCCACCGATTCTTTCTATCCGGCGCCACCGAGTTCAGATGTCATAGCCACTGCCACAAACCCTAGGCAAATCGGTCTTACTGATAGGGATCTCGGTCTCACCGAGATGGGATTGTAATCTCTCTATGTCCCTTCGTAACGTTTTGGTCTCACCAAGATGAGCGATCGGTCCCACCGAGTTTACCTGACCAACTCTCTGGTTAGCTTATTACCAAAATCGGTCTCACCGAGTTTGTGTAATCGGTCGCACTGAGATTACGTTATGCCCTAACCCGAACCATATCGGTCCTACCGAGTTTCATGTTGGTCCCACCGAAAATCCAAATGGTCACTAGCTTTGCTGAATTGGTCCGACCGAGTTTATCAATTCGGTCCCACCAAGATTGGCAAGTTGTGTGTAACGGTTAGATTTTGTGTGTAGGCTATATATACCCCCTCCACCTCCTCTTCATTCATAGAGAGAGCCATCAGAACGAACCTACACTTCCAACTTAATTTTTCTGAGAGAGAACCACCTACACTTGTGTTGAGGCCAAGATATTCCATTCCTACCATATGAATCTTGATCTCTAGCCTTCCCCAAGTTGCTTTCCACTCAAATCCTCTTTCCACCAAATCCATATCCTGTGAGAGAGAGTTGAGTGTTGGAGAGACTATCATTTGAAGCACAAGAGCAAGGAGTTCATCATCAACACACCATTTGTTACTTCTTGGAGAGTGGTGTCTCCTAGATTGGCTAGGTGTCACTTGGGAGCCTCCAACAAGATTGTGGAGTTGAACCAAGGAGTTTGTAAGGGCAAGGAGATCGCCTACTTCATGAAGATCTACCGCTAGTGAGGCAAGTCCTTCGTGGGCGACGGCCATGGTGGGATAGACAAGGCTGCTTCTTCGTGGACCCTTCGTGGGTGGAGCCCTCTGTGGACTCGCGCAGCCGTTACCCTTTATGGGTTGAAGTCTCCATCAACGTGGATGTACGATAGCACCACCTATCGGAACCACGACAAAAACATCTGTGTCTCCTATTGCGTTTGAATCCTCCAAACCCTTCCCTTTACATTCTTGCAAGTTGCATGCTTTCTTGAATTGTGTTAAGATTGCTTGACTTGCCCAAAGTTGCTAAAATCTGCCAAGAACTAAAATTGGGAAAAGGATAAGTTTTATTTGGTGAAGTAGTCTAATCACCCCCTCTAGACATACTTTTGATCCTACAAGTGGTATCAGAGCTTTGGTCTCCATTTCCTTTGATTTCCATAGCTTTTGGTAGTCATAGCCTTGGTTTCACAACCTAGGAGAGTATGGTGTCTAGCGAGGGAAATTACCACCGTTGATGTCCTTACTTTGATGGTACTAATTTTGCTAGTTGGAAGCATAAGATGAAAATGCATATTCTTGGACATAACCCCGCCGTATGGGCTATTGTGTGTATTGGCTTGCAAGGTGAATTCTTTGATGGGAGAGAACCAAACCATGAAGCTACCGCGGAAGAGTTGAAGATGCTGCAATACAATGCTCAAGCTTGTGATATCCTCTTCAACGGATCATGCCCCGAAGAATTCAACAAAATTAGCCGTCTTGAGAATGCAAAGGAAATTTGGGATACTTTGATTGATATGCACGAAGGTACCGACTCCATCAAGGAATCCAAGTTGGATGTCCTTCAAAGTCAGCTTGACAAGTTCAAAATGAAGGATGGTGAAGGTGTCACTGAAATGTACTCTAGGCTTGCTCTTATCACAAATGAGATCACCGGCTTAGGAAGTGAAGAGATGACCGGCAAATTCATGATCAAGAAGATCCTAAGAGCTTTGGACGGAAAATATGATACCGTATGCACATTGATCCAAATGATGCCCAATTACAAAGATCTCAAGCCAACAGAAGTCACTAGAAGAATTGTTGCTCATGAGATGTCACTCAAGGATAAGGAGGAGCTGCATAACAAGTCAAGTGGTGCTTACAAAGCCTCATGTGAAACTCCCACATCATCAAGTGAGAAACAAACCTTCAATGAAGAATTGAACCTAATGGTGAAGAACTTCAACAAGTTCTACAAGAGTAGAAGCAAAGAGAGAAGTTCCAAGTCAAGGTCCTACAATTACAAAAGATCTTCTAGTCGAGAGCGAAATTGCTATAATTGTGGAAGACCCAGACACTATTCCAATGAGTGTAAGACACCCTACAAGAGAAGAGAAGATTCTCCAAAAAGAAGAAGTAGAAGAGAAGAACCACCATCAAGAAAGAGAAGGAGTAGAGATGATCGTTATGAGCGAAGAACATCCCGAAGAAGCAAGGATTCAGAAAGGAAGGACAAGTCATCAAGGAGCTACACAAAACTAAGACATCAAGATCATGTTGGTGAATGGGTATCTGGCTCCGACTCCGACAATTACTCCGAGAGAAGCTATCACTCTGACTCCGACTATACTCAAGATGAAGGTGTTGCCGGTCTAGCACTTGTGTCAACCAACTCCTACGACATATTTGATTCACCAAATGAAGGACTTGGAAGATGCTTCATGGCTAAAGGCCCAAAGGTATCACACCCCGAGTATGTTGATTTCAATAGTGATGAAGATGACTTGTTAGGTGATGATGATTTACTTGTTGACAACTCTAGTGATGAATACTATGATGAAACGTCAATTAATCATGCTAATCAAGATAAAACGAATGACAATGATAAGGAGAAGATTGAGTTTCTAACTAAAGAACTAAACACTCTTAAGTTAGCTCATGAAACTATCTTAGGAGATCATCGAGAACTTTTAAGGACTCATGAGAAATTACATTTTGAAAAGCTCAACCTTGAGCAAGAGCATGAGTTCTTAAAGGCAATCAATGATGATCTTCGCAAGAAAAGTTCTTCTTACATTGCCAAGCGTTTACTCTTATCCACTTACATACCTCAAGTCAAGTCTAGTAACAAGAACAAGAAATATTCTTCCTCTAGTAGTAACAATAATCATGCTAAATCTAATGTTGTTGCTTCTAGTATTTCTCTTGATTCCACTAATGATTCTCTTATCCAAGTTACACTTGAGCAAGAAAATAGCTTATTGAAGGGAATTATAGAGAAAGGTGTTTACAAGAGCCTTGCCGGGAGTAAGCAATTCGAGGAAATTGTACGCAAGCAAGGAAGGCACCGGAAGAACCAAGGTGTTGGTTTTGAACGGAAGTTCAATGCAAATGGAGTTGAGTGGGAAGAAGATCAATACCCCAAGACGAAGTTTGTCCCTCAACAAAAGAAGTATGATCCTACTTCCTTCAAAGGGACACAAGCTCAAGATGATCTTCCACCACAAGACCATGAGCAAAAAGGCAATGATAAGCTTCAAGAGGAAATTGATGCATTTGAAGAAGCACCCAAGGCCTTGGTCAAATGGGTTCCCAAGACTACATCAATTTCTACTTCATCAAGTACAACTACAACTCCAAGGATTCCCATCAAGATGATGTGGATCCCGAAAAATAAGAACTAGAGAGTTCCTGAGGGTGACTCCGCCAACATGCTTCACTCTTATCATTTTGGAAAGAACAAGTGCAATCAACTTCCACATCTTGCACTAGTTCAAGGAGTCACAAACCCTCTTGTTGGTAAGACAAGGGACAAGGTAACCTAATGCTTTCATAGACATCATCTTGTGTGTGCATCACTCTATGTCTATGGATACCCTTGTTTGTTCCTTGTGGGACTAACCCGTGTAGGTATTGAAAGTGCAACTCACTCCAAAGGATTGCTCCAAATGATCTACATCAACGTTGAGAATCCACATCTTCAACACCTACATGAAGTCATCATCGACAAAACCCAAGGTTAGTTCATCCCTCTTAGGGGGGATCTCACATCTAGGGGGAGCTTTACTCTAAAATTGAGCTAAAGCAACTCTAATGGTGTGAACACAACAACGCTTTATGTAAAAGTGGTAACCCCACTTGTGCTTAAACGATGAGTATGACCTATGATCAAATGTTCTCATTTGACTCCTAAGTCAATATACTCATATATAGATGGCCTAGTCATCGCCAATTGCTTGATAGATGCTAGAATTGGTTGTGCATGCTTTGCCACATATTTCATTTGCCATTTTATTGTGTGAGCATGTTGATTGCATAATTTACTCATTCGAGGACATCCACTTGTTGTTTTGATTGTTTGGTTCCTATTTCTTTTGCCAAGTGGATGGACAAGAATGCCTAAGAACCTTCTCTAGCAATCTATGCTTTTCTTGTCTCAAACTCTATTCATGATACATCACAAAGTTTGATCATGTCAGATTCGAACCACTCTCTGTGAGGAGCACTCGGAGTCCCCGATTCGTCATAGACTTAAAGTTCCAAAACTTCTGTCGGATTTCGGGTTCCGGCAGACCCTTGAGGTTTGAACACTGGGGTGCGCGCGGAGATCTCTCCCCTACCGATCTACGCCCGATCCTCTCGTGTGAACTAAGATGAAAATGATGAACAACACAAGAGACATGAGGTTTATACTGGTTCGGGCCACCGTTGTGGTGTAATACCCTACTCCAGTGTGTGGTGTGGTGGATTGCCTCTGGGGCTGATGATGGACAGTACAGGGGAAGAACAACCTCACATGGGGTGTTCTTGAGCTGGTGCGGTGTGTTCTACTTAGTCTCTACTGGGTTTCTCACTGTTCTTCTCCCTCTCAATACGATGCCTCTACTCTGTGGTGGCTAGCTCTATTTATAGAGGCCCTGGGCCTCTCCCCGAACAATTGAGCGGGAAGGGCGCCAACAATTGGCCATTTTGAAGGGGAACATCTAGTACAAGTTATCTTGACCAAAGGTGGTCTTCGGCTGCCAAAAGCACTGGTGATGACACCGTCTTGGGCTCCACGGTGACCTCCGTCCGGCCGTCCCGCTGGTCTTGGTCTCGTTGCACCGGAATGGTAACCTTTGCCTGATGCCTTGGCCTGTGCTTGCCCCTTTGCACCAAAGGGGAAACAAGGACCCTACGCAGGCCGGCGCCCGCCTGGCGCTCTCCTGGCCTCGATCGTCATGGGATCCTCGCGAGGTACCCTTGCATTGATCTCTTCGCCTCCTCGCGAGCCTTCCTGAAGAGGCTGTCTTTGAGGAAGCTTCCGGTCGTCCGCCCCGCGAGGCTTGGCCCCTCGCGAGGGTCTTGAGCTCGAGTTGGTGAAGATGGGCCGTGTTGGGCCCCCACTTGAGCCACGCCGCAGGCCGCAGGTAGGCAAGTCTGGGGACCCCCGTTCCCAGAACGCCGACAACTTCTTTGTGTGTTTCGGTCTGACCGATTCATCCATTTCGGTCATACTGAGATCACTAAGTCGATCTAGGTTTTCAATCTCGGTGCAACCGATTTGAACTTTTCGGTCACACCGAGTTGTTTCACTCGGTCACACCGACAGGGTCAGGCTATATATATCCCCGGGCCAAAATTTGGAAAATTTTCCGAACCCCTTCACCCGCGCTCAGCCTGCTCTGCCTCCCTGGGTCTCCGGATCATCCTCCTCATCGCCTGCTGCCTCCCGCCGCTGGTCTCCGCCGCCGTCAACGGAAATCGTCTCCATCGTTGCCGTCGTAGCAAGTACATTGCCGCACTTAGGGTATGGACTTGATCCTTGTGCTAATCTCACTCCGATCCCTAGCACAATGTTTTGCCATGTATCATGCCACGATTGAGATCACTCTATCCAGCGAAATCACTCCGTAGTTTAGTTGTGGATTGAAAATTTAGGGTTAGGTTTCCGCCGAAATCATCTCGGACCGACCGAGTTGTTGAAATCGGTTCCACCGATTTGGCTAAGGCCATTGCACATGTGATTCTCGGTCTGACTGAGAATTGCAAATCGGTGTGACCGAGTTCAATTCTTTGTGAAATCCTAGCAGTCTCGGTGCCACCGAACTATGCCTCGATCTGATTGAGTTCACTAGTTTAGGTTCCAACAACTGCTTCAGTATCACCGAGTTTTCAAACCGGTAGATCTGAAATGCTTTCTATGGAAAACTAAAACTAAGTTTTTGACTCATTCTTTTGCAAAAACCTCTATACTTTGTGATGCTCATCTACTCTACCTCATCTATAATCTATTCACAGGGTCCGCTGTCAGTGTTTGCATCATGTCAGATTAGAGTGATAGTCAGAACAAGTCTGAGGAGCAAGTGAACATGACTGAGGGCACTAGTCCCTCTAGCAGCTTTGATGAGGGAAGTAGGAGTACACCCACCAACTTGCCTAAGGCAGCCACCAGGACCAGAAAGAAGAGAACCTCAGATTCTGAGGATGAGGACTATGTGGCTGTTGAGGAAGAGGTCACCTCAAAGAGGAAAGTTTTGAAAAAGGAATATGGCACAACTGCTGCTACTAAGCCAGGAATGAAGCAAAAGGTTCCTGCCAAGAGAGTTCCTATGTCAAAGGCCAGAACATCCACTCAAGAAACTTTGGGATCTGCACCCAAAGAACAGGTTATGGTAGAGAAGAAAAGGAAGGAAAGGGTCAAGAAGATCACTACCGGAGTGCTTGGCAGATCGTCAATTATGAGAGATTCTGAAGAAGAGGAAGAGGAAGAGGATGCAGCACCAGCACCCAAAGCTCAAAAGCTTATGGGAGATGCAATTAAGGCAGGGGCTGCTCCATCTAAGCCCAAAACTGCTCCTAAGACTTCTGCTCCAGCTTCAAAGCCAAAACCCAAGAGGAGCACTAGGAACATCCCTGCTGAGGAGAAGAACAAGGCCCTAGTGCCTCAAGCTGCTGAAGAAGAAGATGATTCTATTGTTTTGAGGAAGTTGAAGCCCAAGATTCCAGATCACAATGATGCACACCTAGTTGCAGAGAATATGAAAATCAGGAGGATTCAGGATTGAGGCTATGGAGAGAGTCTGATCCATATGCCACCAGGAGAAGGACTGCTATGGACTACAGGTTCCATACAAAGGAACATCAGGACTTCTATGAGACTGTTTTACTTGACAAGAAGCCCATAGTGTGTGACATGAGATGGGTTGATTGGAAATTCATTGAGGAAAATGATGATCACTTCCCTGGTGCATATGACAACTTCAAGGCATGTGGAGTTGATGAGTTTGTGGCTCAGAAGCTCACAAAGTGGAATGATGAGCTTATTATGCAGTTCTACTCCACAACTCATTTCAACCCAGATGGAAGGATTGTCTGGATATCTGAAGGTACTAGGTACCAGTCAACAGTTAAAGAATGGGCAAAATTGATCAATGCTCCTGAGGAGAATGAAGATGACTTGGATGTCTATGCCAAGAAGAAGAAGGATCACAACACCATGGCACATATGTACGGAGAGATCCCAGATGTTGCCCTTGAGACACACAAATTTGGATCAGTACATTACCTTCTGTCAGGTTTGCCAACAATCAACTAGATCCTCAGGCACACTCTATTGCCAAAGTCAGGTGATCACAAGATGATCAGAGGCCATGCGATTAACCTGCTTCACATATTTGATGTGCCTCAAAAGTTCAAAGTCATGAGCCTAATTGTGGAAACCATAAAGAGAACAGCTGCAGATCAGAAGAGAAGTTGTGGGTATGCCCCATAGATCCAGGAGCTAATCAACTCCAAGATGGGCACTAGCACATATCTCTTGGACAAGGAACACATGCCCATCTACCCAGACTTTAAGGACAACACTGTGGTGATGGATGAGAATGAACCATCTTCTGTGCAAGCACAAGCAAAGAGGGACAAGGCAAGGACTGAAAAGGCTGCAAAGATGCCAACCATTGATGAGGCATCTTAGTATCTTCTGAAGAGCAAGCAAGATCAGCTTGGCTACTTGATTGCCTCCACTCCGAGGATTGAGAAGGGATTGGCCACCCTGACTCAAAACCAGGAGAGCTTGGAGAGGATCATGGAGCAGAAGTTCTATGATTTAGACGTGAAGGTCACTGATATACAGTCAATTGTTGAGCAACTTCAAGATGAAGTGCAGGAGAAGAAGGGCAAGTCCACCACTGATGCTTTTGCTAGAGTGCCCAGAGGATAGCGATCTGCTGCAATGCCAGTTACAGACACCAGAGCAACTTCATCTGCACCAGCTACAGCTTCAGTGCCACCAGCTCCAGCACCCACTCCACCAGCTCCATCTACATCAACTGATGCCTTCGTCCTTGAAGTCTTATCTACACCACCACCTGAAGACCAAGCCTGAGCGTCGATCTAGCACTATGCATTTTTTATGAACTTTTTGCTAACTTGTTGCCAAAGGGGGAGAAAATGTATAGATCATAGGCTTCGAGAGAGAGTGTTGCTTTTTGTTCTCTCTTATTGTTTTGTGGTTGAACTTTGTTATTTGCTTGTTTGAGATACTTTATGATTTTGTGTGATACTTGGATGATCATGTGTTTGATCATATGCTACCTTAATGCTTGTTGGATGACATTATCCTTTTATATCCCCATATGATCATTCACTTTGCTTGACGATGAGTGCATGTATTTAATTATTATCATTTTAAGCGCTCCACCAAGATGTATGTGACATGGAAGAGTAACCCATGATCCTAACTCATTGTGCATTTGCAGTCCAAAGCAAATCTTAAACTATGCACAAATTTAGGGGGAGCTCTTGCTTTTCACATACTTCTCAAAGTGACAATGTTTTTCACTCCTATTATCATTTGTCGAAGCTTTGATCTATATGTTGTCATCAATTACCTAAAACGGGGAGATTGAAAGTGCAACTATCCCTAGGTGGTTTTGGTAATTCCTAACAACATATAGCTCATTGAGCTAATGCTATTTCTAGATTAATATTTCAGGAAAGCTCAATGATTGGCATGGCATGGATGAGAAAAGTGGACCCCTCAAAATGCTAAGGACGAAAGGATTGGCTCAAGCTCAAAGCTCCAGACTCTACATTTTCTATTTTAGTGATCCAAGATCACATTGAGTCTATAGGAAAAGCCAATACTACCAGGGAGGGATGAGGTGTTGCTTAATGAGGCTCTTGCTCAAAATGCTTAGTGATACGCTCCAAAGCCCTCAACTACCTTCTCACATCCATATATGACCTAAACCAAAAGTCAAACTCGGCCCCACCGATTCTTTCTATCTGGCGCCACCGAGTTCAGATGTCATAGCCACTTCCACAAACCCTAGGCAAATCGGTCTCACCGATAGGGATCTCGGTCTCACCAAGATGGGATTGTAATCTCTCTGTTTCCCTTCGTAACGTTCCGGTCTCACCAAGATGAGCGATCGGTCCCACTAAGTTTACCTGACCAACTCTCTGGTTAGCTTATTAGCAAAATCGGTCTCACCGAGTTTGTGTAATCGGTCGCACCGAGATTACTTTATGCCCTAACCCGAACCATATCGGTCCTACCGAGTTGCATGTCGGTCCCACCAAAAATCCAAACAGTCACTAGCTTTGCTGAATCGGTCCGAGCAAGTTTATCAATTCGGTCCCACCGAGATTGGCATGTTGTGTGTAACAGTTAGATTTTGTGTGGAGGCTATATATACCCCCTCCACCTCCTCTTCATTCGCAGAGAGAGCCATCAGAACGAACCTACACTTCCAACTTACTTTTTCTGAGAGAGAACCACCTACACTTGTGTTGAGGCCAAGATATTCCATTCCTACCATATGAATCTTGATCTCTAGCCTTCCCCAAGTTTCTTTCCACTCAAATCCTCTTTCCACAAAATCCATATCATGTGAGAGAGAGTTGAGTGTTGGGGAGTGTCGGTGTCAAAACCGGTGGATCTCGGATAGGGGGTTCCGAACTATGTGTCTAAGGCGGATGGTAACAGGAGGCAGGGGACACGATGTTTTACCCAGGTTCGGGCCCTCTTGATGGAGGTAAAACCCTACGTCCTGCTCGATTTATTCTTGATGATATGGGTATTACAAAAGTTGATCTACCACGAGATCGGAGAGGCTAAACCCCAGAAGCTAGCCTATGGTATGATTGTATGTTGTCCTACGGACAAAAACCCTCTGGTTTATATAGACACCGGAGGGGGTTAGGGTTACACAAGGTCGGTTACAAAGGAGGAGATATCCATATCCGTACTGCCTAGCTTGCCTTCCACGCCAAGTAGAGTCCCATCCGGACACGAGACGAAGTCTTCAATCTTGTATCTTCATAGTCCAACAGTCCGGCCAAAGGATATAGTCTGGCTGTCCGGAGACCCCCTAATCCAGGACTCCCTCAGTAGCCCCTGAACCAGGCTTCAATGACGATGAGTCCGGCGCGCAGTGTTGTCTTTGGCATTGCAAGGCGGGTTCCTCCTCCGGATACACCACAGAAGAGTTTGAATAAAAGGATAGTGTCCGACCTTGCAAAATAAGTTCCACATACCATCGTAGAGAGAATAATATTTCCACAAATCTAATCTGCTGACACGTTTTGGCAACATGACATCATGCCATGGCTCGGCGATTATTCGAACCGTTTTTCTTAGCCCCGCACATAACGCGAGGCAGTTTCTTGACACGTCTTGTCAAAGCAGAGATCTTGTCCCCTTATCACTACTAGGAAAAGGCCTACTAATGGCGCACCAGTTTTGCCTACTAATGGCGCATCACTGGTGCGCCATTAGTATCACGCCATTAGTATTTATTACTAATGGCGCACCACAGGTGCGCCATTAGTATCTGGTATACTAATGGCGCACCACCCAGTGCGCCATTAGTATATAACACCATGCGCCATTAGTATGCCTCCCAGGGCCATATTTAACCATGTGCTTTGGCACACTAATGGTGCACTACGGATGGATGCGCCATTAGTATACTTGGCATACTAATGGCGCACTCTGTAGTGATGCGCCATTAGTATGAATATTAGGTTTTATTTTTTTTACTTTTCTAATTTTTGCACAGGTTACAAAATGTATTATTTGACTGAATATAGACAGTAGCACACATCAACAGCAGATTCATCGAATACAATAGAAGATTAGTCTCCGAATACAATTCATCATATTAGTCTCCGAATTCAGAAGACCGAACAAAGATAAAACATTACAAGTCTCGAGACCGCGAGTATCGAGTTTGTCGGAAGTAATACTAATCCTAAGAAGTCCTACTAATCATCATCATACAACTTCTACTCATTATTCATAACAAGTCATACGATCATCATCTTGATAGTCATCGAACCAACCCTACTTAATTGTTCTTAGCACATGATCATCAGTATTAGGCAGGACCTAAATACCCTATTTAAGTTAAAATAGCATAAAACAATATAGACCCTGACTCTCCATTATGGAGAATGGAGAACATCTTGTCTCCAATTCTTGCGCTTCGCTTCCTTTTGCTTCCAAGAAGCTCCTTACGACTGTCCATACATTTTTTTCCATCCTTTGATTTTCATGTCTCCACTTCTTTTAGAAATCTCGTATGGACAGTTGAGATTCGTAGGACGACCTGGCTGTATGTTCAAAACATTAACACTACCTTTCTGATACATCATATGAGGCACACAATTCTCTGGGATTATCTATTGAAAAACATAGTAATAACTTCATAGTTAGCAATGATGTACTAGTTTTAGAAGTATACAAAAGATGCACGGATGTCATAATAGTAAAAATCTTACCAGGGTATCTCCATGGTAGTTACCGTAGTTGAACACATGCACTAGTGGCACGTATTTACCATAATGTTGAGGAGTTTGATTGTGGATAGTGTAATTCTCAATGTCAGTACAAAATCCGACCAGATGATTTTTCTCCTTGTAAGTTGTTAATTCGGAGCCATTGGTGTAGTGGGTTTTTTCTACCATCTCCCGCACATTCTTTGAACAATAAAAATAAGCTGTCAATGGAAATAAGCTGTCAACTATTTTGAAATAAACAATATAAATTAGCTACTAACTATGTTTGAGAAACTCACATAGCGGTAGAACTGGAGGCGTATCAACAAGGACCCAAATGTCCATATTGTCTTGGTTGATGTCAGGATTACCAAGATCCATGGTGATAAGCATAGCCTTATCAAAACCATACATCTTGCAAAATGCTTCCCAATTTTTGCTACCAAAATGTGTTACGCTCTCAGAATTATATAGATTTACTTCAAAGTCCACATCGTGATGAGTTCTTAGGTGAATTTTCTTTGTTTCAGAAATTTCATGGTCTCCAAAATCCATCCTCTCCAAGACATAGCGTCTTGCATGGCATGGGATAAGCTACACTCGAATTATAAAAGATGAAAATTACACGCTGAAATAGTTGAAGTCATGCTTAATTATGAAAATAACACTTGTCGTCGTTGTGTACCGTTTCAACTTCGAAGGTCTCCTCGAGCTTAATGCTGAAGCGCCGATCATCGTCCAAGTGAGGCATGTCGCACATACCTCGATTGTCGTGGCACCAGTCGCACTCCGCCGGGAGACTTGCGTCGTCTGATGATGATGACGACATATCCTACGTTCATAATTCAAAACTACACCATTTAGGGTTTGTCGACACCGAGGCATCCTAAAAGCTAAGCTTTTATCATTTAGGGTTTGTCGATGCTGAGGCACCCTAAAAGCCTAAGCTTTCATCATTTAGGTTCTTATCAACACCGAGGCACCCTAAAAGCCAAGGTTTTATCATTTATGGTTTGTCGACGTCGAGGCACCCTAAAAGCCTAAGCTTTCATCATTTAGGTTTTGTCGACGCTGATGCATGCATTAGTCGCAAGTACCCCATATGTCCTATTTTTAGCAAAGTCATGCTAAAATTCACGGAAAATTTCGGCATGGCCTTTGCTAAAAATAGGACATATGGAGTACCCGAATTTGCCGGAACAGAAGTTAATCGACATTCCGGTAAACTCAAGGGCCTCTCGGGGTACCTGCAAATTCATCACGACACAATGGTCGGAGACAAAACCCAACAAACTAGCAAGATGATCATCATCTTTAAAAGTCATTACTTGTCAAATACAGAAGAAGGAACAATTTATTTGTGACATAGTTGGCCCATACAAAAGAAGCAACACCCTGCACTAGCCTAAAAACAAGTGAAGTTTCACCCATATAAGAACAACTTTATAAAAACAGAGAAGTTGCTATGTTTTTTCTACTGCTAGGAAAAACATCACTCATTGGAAATGAAAATCTCAGTACCAGCATTTTGAACTTTGAAATGAAATACAGTAGTAGTATTAGTAGTATATGGATTAGTATCTTGTCTAGTAGTAGTATTAGTTGTATATGGAGTAGCAAGTTTTGCCTCAGAGACCGCAAAAGCTATGTTTTTTCTCAATTCAGATAGCTAAGTGGAAAACCACGTCAAGTCCTGTTTTAATACTCTATTTCTCAATGCATGCAATTGGTTTCATCTGGACTACATCATAGAACCAGCAATAAAGGACACTGAAAAAATATATAGAGATGCCTACGGTTCCTATCCTTGAGTAGCATGATTAGAGATGAGTAGACCTCCTAAAGGTGTCATAAGCACCTGCTGTTACTCTTGGAAACAATGCAAACATGTAAAAGTTATTACTGTTGACAATACTACTCAAATATCCAACTATCATGACACAAGGCATGATAATCCATCTAATCTAATGAAATCTGAACTCAACTTGATCATGGTTCATGCCCTCAGACACATCAGCACCTCAAGAATGACATGACAAAAATGAAAAGGACCAAGACAATCACCACACAAGTGAAGAGAGAACTCGGGGCCTCTTTGACAAAAATGAAAAGGACCAATACAATGAAAAGGACCAGTGAGATGAAAAAACTAAGGTAAGGGGGGACATCAAAACGCAGAAGTGCATAACATAAGCTCACCGACATAGACACACATAACAGCCGCACAACATCATAGACATTAAACATGTGCAGAGATCACAATCAACAGAGGCATAACAGTAGAAATTACAGGTGTAGATTTCTCTGTTCAACAAACTTCCTATCAGTCCAACAATGTTTCTGAATCTAAACTTTTTCAGTTAACAGAACCTAAACCTGACAATGTTCAGTTAACAGAAGGGAGGG
>NC_041388.1:62860818-62861434 GCF_002162155.2 Triticum dicoccoides
CGTCGTTGCTCGGCGCCGACGGCGAGGAGGAAGGTGAAGACGTTGAGGGTCGGGGCGGCGGGGGTGGGGGCAGCGGGGGTGGGGGCGCGGGGGCGCGTGGGCGGCGGGCTTGGAGTCCGGCGGGGGTCGGGGCGGTGGCGTCGTGGGTCTGGCGAGGGAGAGAGGGACGAAAGGGGATCTCTGGCGAGGGAGAGGGAGGACTTAGCTATAGGGGGAAGCTTACTAATGGCGCACCACCCGTCGGTGCGCCATTAGAAATCTTTTTTTAGATAGCAATGGTGCACCCACCGCCGGTGCGCCATTAGAAATCTTTTTTTAGATAGCAATGGCGCACCACCAGGCCGGTGCGCCATTAGTATATTTTTTTTAATAAATGAATATGAATATGAAACAGTAATATTTTTTATAAAAACAGTAATAATTGTTGTTTAACAACAATTGTAGTCTACAATTTTTTATAATTATTTTTTAGAAAATGAATATGAATATGAAACAGTAATAATTTTTTATAAAAACAGTAATAATTTTTTAAAAAATATGATCAAATTTGTTATTTGAAAATATCATCGGCGGCGGCGGTGGAGCGGGGGAGGGTGCGGGCGGTCGTCGGCGGCGG
>NC_041388.1:62861739-62870148 GCF_002162155.2 Triticum dicoccoides
GGCGAGGGGGGTAGCTATCGAGAGGGAGGGGGATCGAGATCGAGTGTCCTCATGAATATTCAATATTTTTTCATATGGAATATGAAAAAATATCATCAAATTTGAAAAAATATTCATGAATTCAAAAAGTGCCCATGAAATTTAAAAATATTCATGATATCAAAAAGTAAAAAAAAGTGCCCATTACCAGTTTAAACTAGTAATGGCGCACTATGCAACGGTGCGCCATTAGTAGTTTTGCAAAAAAGTAAAAAAAAATACAGTAGTGGCGCACTCTACGGCTGGTGCGCCATTAGTAGTTCCAACTACTAATGGCGCACTCTGCCCGGATGCGCCATTAGTATGTTTGAAAAAAATGAAAAAAAACATTTTGTTACTAGTGGCGCACCGTGTGCCTGGTGCGCCATTAGTGTCTTCCACACTAATGGCGCACCAACAGATGGTGTGCCATTAGTATATAGTAATGGCGCACCACATGTCTGGTGCGCCATTAGTGTCATTTTCATCTATAGCCCTTTTCCTAGTAGTGTATTACGGGATTCTCATCAATACGGTCGTGGGTAACCCAACCACGCTTAGGACTCCTAGATTTTAGGCAAGTTCCAAATGACCACGAGGAGGACGCTTGATATTCACCCCCTTTATAAAGGGACAAGGATTTTACTTTTTCCCTCCCGTGCTTAATCGAATCCTTCCCCCGCCTCGAGTTCTAACACCCAAAGCCTAGGTCAGGTGCTTCGGATCTCCAATCATGCCCGGATCCAGCCTCCAGGGCCGGTGGACGCCTTCCTCCGTCACGGAAGAGGATATCAAGAAGTTGAGGGAGGCAAGATACCTGACTGCCGAAGTTTCGCATCGGCTGCCTACCCGAGGGCAGGTCGTCCCTACTCCTGAACCCAACGAAGACGTCGTGTTTATCTCCAACTTCCTCCAAGGACTAGGCCTCACTCTGGATCCCTTCGTAAGGGGTTTGATGTTCTATTACGGGCTTGATTTCCACGATCTAGCTCCGGATTCCTTTCTCCACATCTCGGCATTTATTGTCGTATGTGAGGCCTTCCTCCGCATTACCCCTCACTTCGGCCTGTGGCTCAAGACCTTTGATGTGAAGCCGAAGACGGTTGAGGGGCAGCATGCAGCGTGCTGAGGGGCATTAATAAGCAAGATCGCTGGAGCTCCGTGGCCAAAGGGTTCCTTTCTAGAGCTGTCCGGATTATGGCAACGGGAGTGGTTCTACGTCACCGCTCCCAGAAGTGCCAAGTGGGTAGCTTCCCCCGCCTTTCGCTCGGGCCCTCCACCACAACTGATGTCATGGATCGGCAGGGGGCTGAGCTGGGGTCCAGCCAAGGATGTGCCCATACTACAGAGCCGCATCCGAGATCTCTTCGAGGGAGATTTTAGTTTGGTTATGGTAGTGCAAGTCATGCTGGTTCGTCGAGTCCAGCCTTGCAAACGCCGGCCCCTCCGCTTGTGGTAATTCAACCCAGAAGGACCATGCACTATTTAGAATTTCCTCGGCCTGACGCACGAGGAGATGTACAAGTCGTTCTTCGAACCCCAAATAGAGTGTCCGGATACCTCCGAGGACGTGGGCCTGAGCAGCAACCGCACCGCGGCCCAAGTAAGTAATCCTCTAGCCTAACACACTATCTTTCATTTATCACGACGTCATTCTGAAGAATCACTTTTTGACCAGGACTGGATAACAAAGGCGAAGATGATCCGGTGTTCGGCCCCCCTTCCCGAAGGCTTGGACAATCCAGTGCTGGAAAAGATGCTCGAGCCAGCACCTTGCCCGATGCCCTCAAAGGAAGATGAAGGGGGGGGGGAATAAAGAGGGCGAAAGCGGGCCTCCACCGCTACCTATTCCAACCGAGGGAACGAGCGCCTCCGTGAGGGAGGATAACCAAGGGAAGGAATCTGGCATTCCCTCACCCCAGGGGAGAAAGAGGACTACCTCTGATGATCCGAAAACCAAGGTTTCCAAACGGGAGAAGAAAACTCCACCAGAGGGTCCTGCCTCGGAGGGTGCTCTTGCCGCACAAAGTCCGTGCGGGGATCAGCCCTCTAACGAGTTGTAAGTAATCAAACAGTACTTAATAGTGAATATATACTACCTTACTTCTGAGGAAGATAACCGAAGCATTTATCTTGCAGTTCGGATCTAAGCCCTTCTCAGCAGAGCTCGTCTTCGGGGGATCTTCTTCTGGAGATGATGGAGAGCGAAACGCCTCCCCCGGACTCCCCGGCTCAAGAGGCGGGTGACCTTGAAGTGTCATCACAGAGAGTTCCTCCATATCCGGCAAGGCCAGAAGGTAATCCCATGGTCACCCGAAGCCCTCAGTATCCGGCTCTTGAAGAGAGCAATCAAAAGAGTCCGGCACCATCTGGTATGCGGTCGGACGTACTGAAGGGTCTGCTAGAGTGAGCGACTATCTCAGAAGAGTACCGTACATTAATGTGCACGGTGATTGAAAGGATTTCGTCCGTCGAAAACAGGTTGCATGAAGCCTTTATGAGTCTACTAACGGGCTTTGAGGTACGTGAAATGATATGCATTTGTGATGGTATCGCACATTTTAGGTGTGCCCTGTGTAGATAGTAGCCCCCGAGACTCTGGTTGTCATCGAGAACGGGGGCGAACAGAGGATCATAGTCCCAGGTAATAACCAGAACGCCTTTATGTGCAGGTGTCTGAAGCTCCGGTGCCGAACTGAGGGGGTTACCAAACTAAAGTGGCGACTGGATGCGGCGGATGCCGACATCGAGCTTGTTAACAAGCGGCTTGACGAGGCACAGGGTAGGTGATTTTTATAGTGGATGTCACATAGTAAGAGCAGCATGATGCCAGTATCTTTAATATGTTGTGACTGCAGATGGAGCTGCCACTGTGGAGGCCCCGCAGGCGGAGCTTGCCCGAGCCATGGAGCAAGCAAGGAGTAGTAATGCGGCCGCTTTGAAGGCGGCCGAAGAGTTGAGAGCCGAGAAGGCCGCTCATAGAGAGAGCAAAGAGAAAATGGCCAAAATGGCTGTGAAGTTAAAAGACACTGCCGACCGCTGCCAGTTTCTTGAAGAAGAAAACCGGGCGAAGTCTACAGACCTTGAAAAGGCCACAATGGCGGCCAAAGACACCCGCTCTGCAATGAGAGCGAATAAGGAGGAACTGCGTGAAGCTATTTTAACTTGGTGCAACAGTTCCTTGGTGTGGTGCCACGCATTAATGCTATGAAGTGGTCGGCGTGCATTGAAGGCCCGCGGATGGCCCTTGCCCGTGTCAAAACATACTGGGTGGAGATGGATGCCACCACTGTCGCGGCGCAGGGTTCGGCCATAGGCCGAGTGGCTGCCGAGCACTATTTTGAAGAAGTTCTTGAGGGCACTCGTTCTATAGAGGCCCAATGCTCGAAGAATGTTATGTTTGAGTGACATGTATTCCTATTGTAAAAACAACGTTTTATTGAATTTATCAAGGCTGTATTTATACTTTTGCCTGAAAGTATTGTGATTCCTCCTGTGCGGCCGTTTATGTATACATGTATATAACCTGAAAGATTGCACTCATCGACTTCATCCCCCACGCATAAAATGCGGGGGTGTTCGTAGAAGACGCGTATTCACACTTAATCCAACGTCTTGGTCCTATTAAGGAGCTGATAGCGCAGCGAACTAGGCAACCAGACTATAATGCTTTAACACTTTCACTTAGCCATATGAGTTTGACAGTGGGGCTACTATATAGCCCCTGGTGGCTCCGCACTCATCCGGATTCAGGGTGCGTACATGCCTGGCCGGGAAACGACCCTTCGTTAATGCGGAGGAATCCCGAAGATTCCAATAGGTCATCGAGTGGTTGACCAGTCTCACACTATATCATGACAGTCAGTTTTTGGCTTTCTCTACTGAGGTGCTCGTCCGGATGAACCAGGGCACAATCGCAGTAGTTCTCCTGGTGCCGCCTTAGCCGATAGAGCGGAACGTAAGGCAGCAAAACACAGGAGCCGGGCAAACCCAACATTTGACCAAAGACATGATTCGGAGCTGATGCATATAAGGCCAAACTCACGACGCCGAACACTCCCTAAGGTATTTGGTCTTTATGGTGTAAACCGGGTCTAAACAATACCGTTTGTAATAAGCCCCTGGTGTCCAGGTACGTGCATTATTCTGGCGTGGCCACATGCCAAGACGTCAGTATCCTTCTCGATTGTACTGAGAAACCGAGGGATGTAAATCAACAAGAGACAGTAAAAAATGTTTACGCAGGGTCTTAATCTACAAAGAATCCTTGGAATGGGTCCCTGCTGCACGTCTACGCCTGTGTCCCCATTGTGTCGTGTCCTGCACAGGTGTAGCACGATGGTCATCTGAAAAAGAGAGGAACTTAATTGCCGTGCAGAAGTTAAGTTATACTAAATAAACAATATATAGTTGAAATTGAGTAAAGGTGAGCCTTATTGCCACTTTTGCGCGCGCGTTGAGCCCCTTGTATTGTAATAGGGGTATAGCCATCAAACCTGTATTAATATCGTATAGCTGTGCCGGACTCGTCTAACCGCGTCCGTGGTCTTAACGACCTGTCAAATGCTTGAGTTGGTGAGGCCGTTTAGTGTGCGGCGGCAGAGGCGGCCGCACCGTCTTCGGCGCGCAAGGAGCGCTCAATATTTCCATTTACTGCAATGATGCCGCGTGGACCGGGCATCTTGAGCTTGAGGGAAGCGTAATGCAGTATTGCGTTAAAGCAAGCGAAAGCTTCGCGTCCGAGTAGTGCTTGATAGCCACTTTGGAATGGAGCGACGTGGAAAGTTCAATTTTCACTGCGGAAGTTATCGGGGAAGCCGGATATAACCTCTAGTAGCAGGGAGCCCCTGCAATGAGCCTCTGGGCCTCGCGTTACTCCTTTAAAGGTAGCATTGCTGCGGCAAATATTTGCTGGGTCTATCCCCATTTTGCGGATTGTGTTCTGATATATCAGATTTAAACTGCTGCCGCCGTCCATCAGGACTCGTGTGAAGTGGTATCCGTCAATTATTGGATCTAATACCAAGGCAGCCCATCTTGCCCGCCGGATACTTGCCGAGTAATCCTGATGGTCAAAGGTGATCGGTTGGGACGACCAGTGGCGGAGCTCCGCGGTGATAGGCCCTGGGGCATGTTTCTCTAAAGGTGCCTGATTGTTTCTCCCTTTTATCACGTGTAACACGTTGACTGTTTTGACTTCTGGTGGGAATTTATTCTGTTTCTCTGTGCTTTGCTTGCGAGGCTCGTCCTCGTCTTCACTTGGTGTATCCTGCCCCTTGTGTTTGGAGTTGACCTTGCCGGACTATTTGAAGACCCAACATTCTCTATGGGTATGATTTGCAGGTTTATCAGGGGTGCTATGGATCTGACGTATTTGGTCCAGAATTTTGTTTAGGCTGGACAGTTCGTCTCTGTTGCCTTTGTAGGGCGGCTTCTGCTGGCTGATACGTCCATTTTGCATCATGCTTTTATATCGATATTTATTGCATTATGGGCTGTTATTTCACTTTATGTTACAATACTTATGACTATTCTCTCTTATTTTACAAGGTTTACATAAGGAGGGAGAATGCCGACAGCTGGAATTCTGGGCTGGAAAAGGAGCAAATATTAGAGACCTATTATGCGCAACTCCAAAAGTCCTGAAACTCCACGGAACATCTTAAAATAAATAAAGAAAAATCCTCGCTAAAGATGAAGGCCAGGGGCCCACACCCTGCTCACGAGGGTGGGGGGCGCGCCCCCCTCCTAGGGCGCGCCCCCTACCTCGTGGGCCCCCTGGTGGCTCTTCGACGTCCATCTTCTCCTATATGAAGTCTTTCGATGAGAAAAAAATAGGAAGGAACTTTTCAGGACGAGACTCCGCTGCCACGAGGCGGAACCTTGGCGGATCCAATCTAGAGCTCCGGCAGAGCTGTTCTGCCGGGGAAACTTCCCTCCCGGAGGGGGAAATCATCACCATCGTCATCACCAATGCTCCTCTCATCGGGAGAGGGCAATCTCCATCAACATCTTCACCAGCACCATCTCATCTCCAAACCCTAGTTCATCTCTTGTATCCAATTCTTGTCTCAAAGTCCGGGATTGGTGCTAGTAGGTTGCTAGTAGTGTTGATTACTCCTTGTAGTTGATGCTAGTTGGTTTATTTGGTGGAAGATCATATGGTCAGATCCTATATGCATATTATTACCCCTCTGATTATGAACATGAATATGCTTTGTGAGTAATTACGTTTGTTGTAGCGACCTGACCCGAATGGATCAAGTCTCTGTGCTTAAGTGTCATCCCTGGATCGGTATGCTGACACACACAGTACTCGAAGGATTTATAACAGAGGTAAATCACATGTATAAAGTAACATAAATACTATTACCTCAATCCATATAGCGGAAGCAACAAGGTTGTGGTTTCCCATCAACACCAACGGCAGAGTTGAGTGTAGAATCATAACCCTAACGTATCACTTACTCGTCGTAAGAAACCTGCAACATGAGACGTTGCACCCCGAAACGGATCAGTACATTGAATGTACTGGCAAATTCACACCATAGAGAAAATGATGAACAATGGCTATCACTATATGCATATATGGCTGGTGGAAAAGCTCTATGGTTATAAGGTTTTTGCGTAAAGCCAATTTTTCCCTACTGCAAAGGAATAAATTTATTTAACTATCATGGTGGTTGTTGAACATTGAGAATGGTTGACAGCATTCTCAATCCCAATTAAGTAACATCATCAAACCCAACAATATTCATTTAAAGTAACGTGATGAGATCAATAGGATAATCCAAGAACTAGATACTCAAGATGTCCATAACCGGGGGCACGGCTAATCATGATTAGTTTATACACTCTACAGAGGTTTGCGCACTTTTCCCCACAAGACTCGATCGCCTCCGTTTGGTTTCTCGCACTGCAGGGTGTTTGAGAAGACGGATGACTGAGACACAGTCTTTCAGAAGCGCTAGCACCTTACATGTGGGTAGACCGGTACACCTACTTTCCCCTACATCTGCTAGTCTACCCGTAAGAGTTCGCACAACTTAGTCAACTATGCCAGAGCCCATAATGGCTTGTGGCTGCACACGGAAGTTACTAGCATGAATGATCTTATGATCCCTTTGAGCCTGGGTGGCGGTCCGAAATAAAAACAGGCAAGTCCTGATAGACATCAGGTGCCTCAATCCACCCAGATGTGTATTTAAGTTGTCACCTTAAGTAAACCATTTAAAATTAACAAACTCACATCTGTCATGGATATCACTCACCCAATCCACATTTACTAGCATAACATGGCATAATAAGCAAACGTAGAAGTAACTCCCAAAGGTTTCATAATAATACAGGTGATAGGTACTACCTCATCTACTTCCCATCCCACAATTTAATTAGATCCTAATCATGCAAGTGAGAGGATTGATCTAATGCAATAAAACTGGGTTGTAGAAAAGGTATGATCAAAGTGTTACTAGCCTGCAATGTTGATGAAGATGATTCGCACTCAAAACTCTTGATAGATCTACTCGTCACACTCCGGTCAATCTATCGTAAGCAAACAATAGTAACCACACATAAGCAATCACTCAAAAGATCAGAAAGAACGAAGAAAACAATTCGGAAAACATCGAAACCAAGCAAATAACTCTTGCAACATAAAACAATTTCTAACAGTACCAAAATTATGTGAATTTGGCCTTATTAGAATATTTATGTCAAGAGCTTCGATTTGCAAAAAGAATCAACTCAAACGGAGCTACGAAACTCAAGTTATGATGAAACAAAGTTTGAATCCAAATCTGATCTAATTCAAATTTTAAACTTTTCAAAAACATGTTTGAGTTGGATTACTGGATAGAGGAGATCATAACGAAGATGTGGGCGTTGGTTTCGTTGGATTTGGACTAGCGAGCAAAAAGTTATGAGGGTTTGAAGTACAGGGACTAAACTGTAAAGAAAAAACCTCACAGATAAGTCCCTGGCCGGAATTAAAACAGAAAAAGAAAAAGACTAAATAGCGGATGTTCGTTACCGAACGCTAACGAACGAAAACCATTCGCTACAAACCCCAAACTAGCGAGCGTTCTCTAATTAGATCTAACTAAAAGAACTAAACCGGTTTTTTTTAAATGAAAACCAAAACCCAAAAAAAATAAACCGGCGAACCGGGCGGTTTTTGTACCGGTTCGGTAGCGGGTCGTCGGCGGCGGCAGATCGGCAACGATGGCTCTCCGGCGAGGTAGGGCGAGGCGCGGGGCGGTGCGGCGCGGTGAGGGGCGGCTCCACGCGGCGGGGAGCGGCGTTGCAGGCGGCGGGTCGAGGCGGCAGCGGCGAGCTCCGGCGACGAGGCAAGACGCGGGCGGCGGTGGCGGCTCTAGAGCTACGGCGGCG
>NC_041388.1:62870593-62877635 GCF_002162155.2 Triticum dicoccoides
CGTCCATGGCGGCGCGGCGGCGTGCGGGAGCCGGAGTCCGGGGCTGGGCTGGCTGGGCTGCGGCCTGGCTGGGTGCTGGGCCGGCCCAGTCGGCGAAGAGAGAGAGAGAGAGAGAGAGAGAGAGAGAGAGAGAGAGAGAGAGAGAGAGAGAGCAGTGTTGGGCTTCGGCCTGGCACTGTTCGAAGAGTTTTTTTTAAACATTTTCGTTCCAAAAGAATAAAAGCAAAAATAACTAAAAATATTATATAGGCATATAATATATGAAAATTTTCAGAAAAAGATTTTCTACGACATGAACATTTTTATAACTTCAAATAAAATCTACACAAATTCAGATAAATCAAAGAGTGCCACTGGTCTATTAAAATCCAACAAAAATCATTTTTAAAATACCAAAATGATTTCAAATTGATTTTTCTCCAATTTTCTAATGTAGGGAATCATGTTACCCTAATTTCCATATATTTTATTTTTGGAGAAAAATAATTTGAATAAAACTCAAATAAATCCAAATTGAAAATAAATTCAAAAGAACTTTGAATTTAATTCTTTGAAACTCCCAACTCATATTTCATATAATTTGAAGAAGTCATTTTATCTTCTCTCATGAAGATCATTGAGTTGCATAAAGTTCCAGAATCGGAAATATTTTCAAATGAAATTCAAATATTTTCAACACCCCTTGTCATTTAAATAAATGGAAGAAGTCATGTCATCTTCTCTCCGGGGTTTTGTGTTTGAAAAGAATTTGAATTCATGGAGATCATAAAGCAAAATATGAAAGTTTGGGAAAGTCCTTTTATTCCCTCTCATTTATCTTTCAAAAATTTCGAATTCACTCACTTTCAGTCAATCAATCAAACAATCAATCAAATCTATCTATTTATTATAACATTCCAAAATTTAGAATTTTGGGATGTTACAAACCTACCACCCTTAAAATGAATCTCGTCCTCGAGATTCGGAGAGGCTAGGAAGAAAAGGTTAGGGTTTGGGGGTCTCCTCAAAATCCATCGATCATCACAGGGGGGGTCTGGGGTGCTACCACCCTTAGAAACATTGTTACGGTCCCATCAATACTCATATACTCCATCCTTATTCTTGACAGTGCCGGTCTTCTCAGATCGTAAGGATAATTCCTTCTCTGGCTCTTCCGGTAGTGGCATAACCTTACCACAATTTTTCTATCCTTTCATCTTGGTAAGGTTCTTTCGAGATTGGGTCTTCTTAGCTGACCGGTCTGGCGCCAATTCTAAATAACTATCGATATCTCACGGTGGTTAACAATTTATGGCTTCTCCTGCAGGAAATGAGTCTGGGTTGATCCTCACCGTATAACCTACGGTTGGCAAAAAGCTGCCATGTACAAGGGAAAATTATTATACCATTCTAAGGTTTAATAAGGTTTAATATCGTCATCTCTCTACTATAGGCAAGTCACTCAGATTTACCATACCATATAGCAAGGCGAATAATAAGAGTAAGTCGATATGGTGATCAATCCATCCCGCACCCAAATCATTACCTTGTATACGGTTTAGCGAATCTCGCATTGTAACACTCGGTCATCCTCACAAGCATTGCAGAATTTCTCTCGTCGACGAACCAAGTTCGGAATAATCCATTGATTCTGCAAGCCACACAAACATCTATCGTTCCTTCACAACTCTCAGGTTTTGTGTAAACTCCTATAAAATCATCTGTCGACAAAGGTATATCCACTTCCAGGGTTTTTCCTTCAGCAAGAATGTGCTTGCTTCTTGGCAGGTCCTGGGGCCTGTGGGTTATGGCACATTTCATCACTTGTAGTCCTTGAACTTATCATCGGGCAACGGATCATTATTCCAACATCCAACATCCAACTTCCAGCTTCCTAGCATACTTACAATCCATCCAATTGTATTGTCTTCCTTCCTTCTATTGGCACCAACCAAGACGTGGGTACTCAGACTTGTCATGGGGTTGCCATTGCTCCATATTACCAACATCATACCTCCTTTATATCCAATAGTACTTCATCTCTTCATCCTCGTGGGATTTCCCACATACCGAGGTAAAACTTATACTTATGAAGTCCATACTCTACTTCGGGGAACATCATTATCCTTTCCAGGGTCAAGCGTCCTTACAGGGGAATATTGGCCATCTCTGCATGGCACTTCTTCAACTGGGAAACGTGAAACACATCCTGAACTCCTGACAGTCCTTCGGATAACTCCAACTTGTAGGCCACTTCTCTCATGCGCTTCAAAACTCGGTATGGTCCTACAAATCTTGGGGCTAACTTTACCTTAACTCCAATACGTTTAACTCCTCGCAGAGGGAACACATGAAGACGTGCTCTTTCTCCAATTTCATAGACTACCTCCTTGAGTTTTTGAGTCTACATAACTCTTCTGCCTGGACTGAGCTACCTTCAGTCTATCTCGAATCAACTTAACATTCTCTTCTGACTCCTTTATCACATTCGGTCCAAACCACTGACGGTCTCCAACTTCATCCCACATACTCTTGGGACATCACACATATCGAGACAAAACTCGTATTCATTTTGTTTGAAGTCCATTACAGGGTACTACCACCCTTAAAATGCACAAATCTTCCATAGACCATATTTCTCTTATCCTCAAAATGGTCAAAATCCTTCTTCATAGAGTAACAACTCATAAGATCCATATCAGTACCAATGATGCTAACTTTATTCACTCTCAATTAATTACAATCTCTCGCTTTTCCATTACATGTCTCAACTCAACACCTCCAGAAAATGTTCTCACTTCTACTACTCCATTACTTCTGTTGCAAACTCAACTATCTAGCACAGGTTTCCTTCTCCTTGGGGCATTCTCTGGCAAAGTGCCCTGCTTCATTACAACGAAAACATATTACTTCTGGGAAGATTCGAGGTTTCCTTGTGATTATATAGCCTACTTGGGTCCTTGGCTTCCTTTTTGGGCAATTGTTGTGGTAGTGCCCTGACTCCTTGCACCTGTAACAGGTGATACAACTCAGGTTCTTCCTGGAATCCAATCTGCTTCTCTTCCTGGACTTTTCCATGCCATTCATGGCTTCTATTTCCTGTGGGTCATATTGTACTTCCTCTGTCGGGAATTCTACTAGATTCCCATTCATACAATTCTGGGAGATGTGTCCTTCTTCTCCACATGAATAGCAAGACATGGTATAGGGTTTAATTGGTTCCTCTTTGGGTGTGTCCTCCACATCTTCCTTCATCACCAGTTCTTCTAAACTTTCCATAAGGGCTCCTCTCGTTGCTTCTTTCTTCCGCTGGATGGTTCTTTGTACCATGGGGTAAATGTGACACTGAGCAGGATAGTGGGTAGTATCTTCACACAAGAAACAAGTAATCTGCCTAGTTGGCCATTCTTCAACCGGGTGACTTTCTTCACAATTCGGGCATTCATCCTTGTGTTCTTTATGGGTGTGTCCTATTTCTCCACAAATCTTGCATGCACAAGGTTTCTTCATATCCTTTCCATAAGGCTTCAATTTCTGGGACACAAACTGAGACTTTAGCAAAGTCAACTTAAATTCTTTCCAAGTGGTTACTCCTTGCCATCCATTGATGGTTTGGTACATCCTCCACCAAGTAGCAGCACCTCTTTCAAGGCACAGAAGAGCATGCTGGGTCATATCATGTCCAACTATAGGGTTATTCTCCATGTGATCCTCCATGTTCTGAATCCATTGGTCCGTCTCCAATTGACTCATCGGTCCAGAAAATATAAGCTCATCTTCATTCATCCTCTATTGGGTCCATGGGTTTGGGGTGAGATAAGAGAGAGGGAGAGGGATACATACAATACAAACAAAAGTTTTGAAAAGATAGATTTTTGTTGTGGCTATCGAAAAACATCAAACAAATGACAACTCACAATCGCATCTAATGTAGGTATAAAACAGGGGTTTGGTCTTCTAAGGTCAATAAATCTTCAACGTCTCCAAACTCTTCAAGCCTTGTTCATGCCTCCAATGGCTTCTTCCGATCATGCTTGTCTTTCTCAAGTTCTTTTGCCAGATCAATCTCTGTTGACGTGAAATCTCTCGTGACATCCTTTAATATTCCGGAGTTGCATTTCAAACTTTTGGTTTCAACATCCTTCACATGAACCATGATCATACTGTCCTTTAGTTCTTGACAATTCTTCGGTATCTCGAGGTTGTAGCTCCTCCAGCTTGTCTACTCTCATCTTCAGGATCCTGAGTTCCTCATGAAATACTTCCTTGTCTAATACGACTTCCTGGAGCTCCATTTTAGCTTCTTGATGTACTACTCCAGATCCTGGTGATACACCGGCTAAGGTTAAAACTTCATCTTGCTGATAGGTGCTCCATCAACCTTCTACCATTTAATCCTTCCATGCATATGCATGCTTAACTCAGCACGGTGACAATAGCATATGCGGGCGATAACCTCATGGATAGCCGTGGTTGTTCTCTTGTCATTTCCATGAGCTATCTCTCCATAGTTGATATCTCCTGCCTTAGGGTTTTCTTTGACAAAACTTCGAGTTCTCATACTCCTTGTTTCAGTCTTTCTCCGATACACCTTGATCTCGGGTATTGACAACTTCCATAATCTGCCAAGTTCCATAAGGGTTGCATTCCTAGGTCATACAAATCTGGGGATTCTTCAGAGCCTCCAATTCTCCTAGTCTTCAGAGTCTTCAACAGCTGTAGTTTCCATTATCATAATGTATGGTAAAATCCTCTTCATTCCGAATGGTCTTACTTGTCTGATATCCTGTACTTCTTGGAGTGGTCTCATCAGTCGAATCCTCGAGTGGTCAAAAGGGAAAAGGGTATGGTTTCACTAAAGGGAAATTTTGAATAAACTCAGAAGAGACGAGAGGTAAAAGATCTTTTTGAAAGGGAAAGTTGTAGAGAAAATTCTTTGCTCTGGGATTGCCAGTTTCTAGGGTCACGTCCTACAGTCAACATGTGCTCTGGTACCATCTTGTAGCGACCTGAACCAAATGGATCAAGTCTCTGTGCTTAAGTGTCATCCCTGGATCGGTATGCTGACACACACAGTACTCGAAGGATTTATAACAGAGGTAAATCACATGTATAAAGTAACGTAAATACTATTACCTCAATCCATATAGCGGAAGCAACAAGGTTGTGGTTTCCCATCAACACCAATGGCAAAGTTGAGTGTAGAATCGTAACCCTAACATATCACTTACTCGTCGTAAGAAACCTGCAACATGAGACGTTGCAGTCCGAAACGGGTCAGTACATTGAATGTACTGGCAAATTCACACCATAGAGAAAATGATGAACAATGGATATCACTATATGCATATATGGCTGGTGGAAAAGCTCTATGGTTATAAGGTTTTTGCGTCAAGCCAATTTTTCCCTACTGCAAAGGAATAAATTTATTTAACTATCATGGTGGTTGTTGAACATTGAGAATGGTTGACAGCATTCTCAATCCCAATTAAGTAACATCATTAAACCCAACAATATTCATTTAAAGTAACGTGATGAGATCAACAGGATAATCCAAGAACTAGATAGTCAAGATGTCCATAACCGGGGACACGGCTCATCATGATTAGTTTATACACTCTACAGAGGTTTGCGCACTTTTCGCCACAAGACTCGATCGCCTCCGTTTGGTTTCTCGCACTGCAGGGTGTTTGAGAAGACGGATGACCGAGACACAGTCTTTCAGAAGCGCTAGCACCTTACATGTGGGTAGACCGGTACACCTACCTTCCCCTACATCTGCTAGTCTACCCGTAAGAGTTCGCACAACTTAGTCAACTATGCCAGAGCCCATCATGGCTTGTGGCTGCACACGGAAGTTACTAGCATGAATGATCTTATGATCCCTTTGAGCCTGGGTGGCAGTCCGAAATAAAAACAAGCAAGTCCTGATAGACATCAGGTGCCTCAATCCACCCAGATGTGTATTTAAGTTGCCACCTTAAGTAAACCATTTAAAATTAACAAAATCACATCTGTCATGGATATCACTCACCCAATCCACGTTTACTAGCATAGCATGGCATAATAAGCAAACGTAGAAGTAACTCCCAAAGGTTTCATAATAATACAGGTGATAGGTACTACCTCATCTACTTCCCATCCCACAATTTAATTAGATCCTAATCATGCAATGTGAGAGGATTGATCTAATGCAATAAAACTAGGTTGTAGAAAAGGTATGATCAAAGTGTTACTTGCCTGCAATGTTGATGAAGATGATTCGCACTCAAAACTCTTGATAGATCTACTCGTCACACTCCGGTCAATCTATCGTAAGCAAACAATAGTAACCACACATAAGCAATCACTCAAAAGATCAGAAAGAACGAAGAAAACAATTCGGAAAACATCGAAACCAAGCAAATAACTCTTGCAACATAAAACAATTTCTAACAGTACCAAAATTATGTGAATTTGGCCTTATTAGAATATTTAGGTCAAGAGCTTCGATTTGCAAAAAGAATCAACTCAAACGGAGCTACAAACTCAAGTTATGATCAAACGAAGTTTGAATTCAAATCTGATCTAATTCAAATTTTAAACTTTTCAAAAACATGTTTGAGTTGGATTACTGGATAGAGGAGATCATAACAAAGACGTGGGCGTTGGTTTCGTTGGATTTGGACTAGCGAGCAAACAGTTATGAGGGTTTCAAGTACAGGGACTAAACTGTAAAGAAAAACCTCACAGATAAGTCCCTGGCCGGAATTAAAACAGAAAAAAGAAAAAGACTAAATAGCGGGCGTTCGTTACCGAACGCTAAAGAACGAAAACCGTTCGCTACAAACCCCAAACTAGCGAGCGTTCTCTAATTAGATCTAACTAAAAGAACTAAACCGTTTTTTTTAAACGAAAACCAAAACCCAAAAAAAAATAAACCGGCGAACCGGGCGGTTTTTGTACCGGTTCGGCAGCGGGTCGTCGGCGGCGGCAGATCGGCGACGGTGGCTCTCCGGCGAGGCAGGGCGAGGCGCGGGGCGGTGCGGCGCGGTGAGGGGCGGCTCCACGCGGCGGGGAGCGG
>NC_041388.1:62878077-62904725 GCF_002162155.2 Triticum dicoccoides
TTGCAGGCGGCGGGTCGAGGCGGCAGCGGCGAGCTCCGGCGACGAGGCAAGACGCGGGCGGCGGTGGCGGCTCTAGAGCTGCGGCGGCGGGGAAGAGAAGGGAAACGAGGCCCGGGGCTCCGAATTATATAGAGGAGAGGGGCGGCGCGAAGCTTGGAGGAGGGGGCAGAGGAGGCCGGGCGGCGTACGGCGTCCATGGCGGCGCGGCGGCGTGCGGGAGCCGGAGTCCGGGGCTGGGCTGGCTGGGCTGCGGCCTGGCTGGGTGCTGGGCTGGCCCAGTCGGCGAAGAGAGAGAGAGAGAGAGCAGTGCTGGGCTTCGGCCTGGCACTGTTCGAAGAGTTTTTTTTTAAACATTTTCGTTCCAAAAGAATAAAAGCAAAAATAACTAAAAATATTATATAGGCATATAATATATCAAAATTTTCAGAATAAGATTTTCTACGATATGAACATTTTTATAACTTCAAATAAAATCCACACAAATTCAGATAAATCAAAGAGTGCCACTGGTCTATTAAAATCCAACAAAAATCATTTTTAAAATACCAAAATGATTTCAAATTAATTTTTCTCCAATTTTCTAATGTAGGGAATCATGTTACCCTAATTTCCATATATTTAATTTTTGGAGAAAAATAATTTGAATAAAACTCAAATAAATCCAAATTGCAAATAAATTCAAAAGAACTTTGAATTTAATTCTTTGAAACTCCCAACTCATATTTCATATAATTTGAAGAAGTCATTTTATCTTCTCTCATGAAGATCATTGAGTTGCATAAAGTTCCAGAATTGGAAATATTTTCAAATGAAATTCAAATATTTTCAACACCCCTTGTCATTTAAATAAATGGAAGAAGTCATGTCATCTTCTCTCCGGGGTTTTGTGTTTGAAAAGAATTTGAATTCATGGAGATCATAAAGCAAAATATGAAAGTTTGGGAAAGTCCTTTTATTCCCTCTCATTCATCTTTCAAAAATTTCGAATTCACTCACTTTCAGTCAATCAATCAAACAATCAATCAAATCTATCTATTTATTATAACATTCCAAAATTTAGAATTTTGGGATGTTACATTTGTTCCTGAGGACAAGGGAGAAGTCTTGCTATTAGTAGTCATGTGAATTTGGTATTCGCTTGATATTTTGACAAGATGTATGTTGTCTAGCCTCTAGTGGTGTTATGTGAACGTCGACTACATAACACATCACCATTATTTGGGCCTAGAGGAAGGCATTGGGAAGTAATAAGTAGATGATGGGTTGCTAGAGTGACAGAAGTTTAAACCCTATGTGTTGCTTCGCAAGGGGCTGATTTGGATCCACATGTTTCATGCTATGGTTAGGTTTACCTTAATACTTTTGTTGTAGTTACGGATGCTTGCAATAGAGGTTAATCATAAGCGGAACGCTTGTTCAAGTAAGAACAACACCCAAGCTCCAGTCCACCCACATATCAAATTATCAAAGTATCGAACACGAATCATATGAATGTGATGAAAACTAGCTTGATGATATTCCCATGTGTCCTCGGGAGCGCTTTTCCTTATATAAGAGTTTGTTCTGGCTTGTTCTTTGCTACAAAAAGGATTGGGCCACCTTGCTGCACTTTATTTACTTTTGTTACTTGTTGCTCGTTACAATTTATCTTATCACAAAACTATCTTTTACCACTTATTTCAGTACTTGCAGAGAATACCTTGCTGAAAACCGCTTATCATTTCCTTCTGCTCCTCGTTGGGTTCGACACTCTTACTTATTGAAAGGACTACGATAGTCCCCTATACTTTTGGGTCATCACTGGCCTGGCCGAGAGCTTCTAAATCCGGCGTTTACAGCCGCGCTCTTTGGGTTGTCTTCCTTATTCTGGCTATTATTCTTGCCGCGTCGTGATTTCTCGTTTCCATCCCTGACTTCGGATGTACTTGGGTCTCTGGTGCTGCATCGGGCTAACCAGCTGTCCTCACCCGCGCAAAAATGGGTCATGAGGCTTGTTAATGCTGCCATTGTTCTCGGCTTTTCTTGACCGAGGTGTCTGGCAAGCCATTCATCTCGAACGCTATGCTTGAAAGCTGCTAAGGCTTCGGCGTCCGGACAGTCGACTATTTGGTTCTTTTTAATGAGGAACCTGTTCCAAAGTTTTCGGGCTGACTCACCAGGTTGTTGAGTTATATGACTTAAATCGTCTGCATCCGGTGGTCGGACATATGTCCCTTGAAAATTTGCCCGAAAGGCGTCTTTGAGCTCTTCCCAGCTTTCGATGGAGTTTTCGGGGAGGCTTTTAAGCTAGTGCCGAGCTGGCCCTTTGAGCTTGAGGGGTAAGTACTTGATGGCATGGAGATCATCTCCTCGAGCCATATGGATATGGAGGATGTACTCCTCAATCCAGACCCCAAGGCCTGTTGTTCCATCGTACGCCTCTATCTTTACGGGTTTGAATCCCTCTGGAAATTCATGATCCAGCACCTCATGGGTGAAACATAGAGGGTGTGCGGCACCCCTGTATTTGGGTGTACCATGGTGTTCGGATGTTTGTTGTGTTGCATTGTATGTTGGAGCACGCTTGCGTGGTCCATAGATGGATCTGGTTGCGCCGTCCTTTTGATGCGAGCCCTTGCGCGGATCGCGTACTGGTTTATGTGCGGCGTCGTTTGCCGCTTTATGTTGGCTATGGGGTCGTCTATCCGACCGGATGGCCGTTTTATTTTTAATTGTGGAGGATCTAAGGCCTCCTCATCAAATTCAGGTAGCAACTTTTGCTTCGGATAGCTCTTGGTGTGGCGATTGCTGCCGTACTTCGCTGCAGTGTTGAGTACTTAACTCGATTTGATTTTGAGTGTGTCTTGTGCAGCCTCGAGCCTTTTCTTCTATTTTTTCAGGCTCCTTACCACGGTGACAAGCCCTTGGTGGGCGTTATGTTGCTCCTGGCACCTGTCCGGTGTGGTGTCGTTCGGACTGTTATCTTCGACGGAGTCGGGTTGTTCGGTTTGATTCCCCATGTTGCCCTGGTCGGGCGATGGTTCACCCTGCTCTATCGCTGGGTCCATATGATCGTTATTTCTATCGAGGCGGGATTTGGAGCGTCGTTTACGCCGCCACTTTGACTGGTTCTCGAGGGAACAACCCTTCGCTACGTCCTTCCGTTCCTCGTCGTTGTTTTCTTTAGGTGTGTCCACCATGTATACGTCATGTGATGAAGTAGGCTTCCAGTGCCCTGTGGGCAGTGGTTCCTGTTCGTCTCATGCATCGTCGTCCATGCCGTCGATGTCTTCGGAGTCAAAGTCGAGCATGTCGGTTAAGTCATCGACAGTGGCTACTAAGTGGGTGGTGGGTGGGCGGCGAATTTCTGCGTCATCCGCATCCCAATCATGCCGGACATAGTTCGGCCAGGACCCTCCTGACAAGGAGAGAGACCTTAATGAGTTCAGTATGTCACCGAAGGGCGAGTGTTGAAAAATATCCGTGGAGGTAAACTCCATGATTGGCGCCCAATCGGATTTGACAGGAACGAGCGCAGGAGGTTCGGAGTCCATGGCCGGAGAAGGATCCGGCAGTTTGGAAACACGGCTCTCGTGAAGGGTAAGGTCGATATTCGGCTCGATCGCCGCTGAGGATACGGCCTCCGTGGCGGGGTCTATCCACCCGTCCATGGATGGCGCAACTGGCTCTGAATTAAGGGTCGGAGCGGCTGCCGGTGTGATTTCTTGAACACTGTCCGATGGTAGAGCTAAATCGTACTCATCGTGACCACGTGGCGCACAAGGCAGGGGCTCGAATCCGTCAAAGATCAAGTCTCCACGGATGTCGACCGTGTAGTTTGAGCTTCCAAACCTGACCTGGTGGCTAGGGGCGTAACTTTCCATCTGCTCCGGATGGCCAAGCGAGTTGGCCCGCAGTGCGAAGCCGCCAAACACAAAGATCTGTCCAGGGAGAAAAGTCTCACCCTGGACTGCATCGCTATCGATGATAGTGGGATCCATCAAGACTAACGGCGACGACACAGAGGAACTCTCAATGAAAGCACCAATGTCGGTGTCAAAACCAGCGGATCTCGGGTAGGGGGTCCCGAACTGTGCGTCTAAGGCGGATGGTAACAGGAGGCAGGGGACACGATGTTTTACCCAGGTTCGGGCCCTCTTGATGGAGGTAAAACCCTACGTCCTGCTCGATTTATTCTTGATGATATGGGTATTACAAGAGTTGATCTACCACGAGATTGGAGAGGCTAAACCCTAGAAGCTAGCCTATGGTATGATTGTATGTTGTCCTACGGACTAAAACCCTCCGGTTTATATAGACACCGGAGGGGGTGAGGGTTACACAAGGTCGGTTACAAAGGAGGAGATATCCATATCTGTACTGCCTAGCTTGCCTTCCACGCCAAGTAGAGTCCCATCCGGACACGAGACGAAGTCTTCAATCTTGTATCTTCATAGTCCAACAGTCCGGCTGTCCGGAGACCCCCTAATCGAGGACTCCCTTAGGAAGACTATCATTTGAAGCACAAGAGAAAGGAGTTCATCATCAACACACCATTTGTTACTTCTTGGAGAGTGGTGTCTCCTAGATTGGCTAGGTGTCACTTGGGAGCCTCGGACAAGATTGTGGAGTTGAACCAAGGAGTTTGTAAGGGCAAGGAGATCGCCTACTTCGTAAAGATCTACCGCTAGTGAGGCAAGTCCTTCGTGGGCGACGGCCATGGTGGGATAGACAAGGTTGCTTCTTCGTGGACCCTTCATGGGTGGAGCCCTCCGTGGACTCGCGCAGTCGTTACCCTTCATCGGTTGAAGTCCCCATCAACGTGGATGTATGATAGAACCACCTATCGGAACCACGACAAAAACATCCATGTCTCCTATTACGTTTGAATCCTCCAAACCCTTCCCTTTACATTCTTGCAAGTTGCATGCTTTACTTTCCGCTGCTCATATACTCTTTGCATGCTTGCTTGAATTGTGTTAAGATTGCTTGACTTGTCCAAAGTTGCTAAAATCTGCCAAGAACTAAAGTTGGGAAAAGGACAAGTTTTATTTGGTCAAGTAGTCTAATCACCCCCTCTAGACATTATATGCACTCTCACCCTTCCACCATTGCTAGCCTCTCTAGTACCGCACAACTTTTGCCGGTACCTTAAACCCACCATATACCTTCCTCAAAACCGCCACCATACCTACCTATTATGGCGTTTCCATAGCCATTCCGAGATATATTGCCATGCAACTTTCCACCGTTCCACTTATTATGACACGCTCCATCATTGTCATATTGCTTTGCATGATCATGTAGTTGACATTGTATTTGTGGCAAATCCACCGTTCATAATTCTTTCATACATGTCATTCATGAATCATTGCACATCCTGATACACCGCCGAAGGCATTCATATAGAGTCATATCTTGGTCTAAGTATTGAGTTGTAATTCTTGAGTTGTAAGTAAATAAAAGTGTGATGATCATCATTATTAGAGCATTGTCCCAGTGAGGGAAGGATGATGGAGACTATGATTCCCCCACAAGTCGGGATGAGACTTCGGACGAAAATAAATAAATAAAAGAGGCCAAAGATGCCCAAATAAAAAAAGATAAAAAAAGAGGCCATAAAAAATGGAAAGGCCCAAATAAAAAAATGAGAGAAAAAGAGAGAAGGGACAATGCTACTATCCTTTTACCACACTTGTGCTTCAAAGTAGCACCATGATCTTCATGATAGAGAGTCTCCTATGTTGTCACTTTCATATACTAGTGGGAATTTTACATTATAGAACTTGGCTTGTATATTCGAATGATGGGCTTCCTCAAAATGCCTTAGGTCTTTGTGAGCAAGCAAGTTGGATGCGCACCCACTAGTTTCTTTTGTTGAGCTTTCATACACTTATAGCTCTAGTGCATCCGTTGAATGGCAATCCCTATTCACTCACATTGAGATCTATTGATGGGCATCTCCATAGCCCGTTGATACGCCTAGTTGATGTGAGACTATCTTCTCCTTTTTGTCTTCTCCATAACCACCATTCTATTCTACATATAGTGCTATGTCCATGGCTCACGCTCATGTATTGCATGAAGATTGAAAAAGTTTGAGAACATCAAAAGTATGAAACAATTGCTTGGCTTGTCATCGGGGTTGTGCATGATTTAAATATTTTGTGTGGCGAAGATAGAGCATAGCCAGACTATATGATTTTTTAGGGATAGCTTTCTTTGGCCATGTTATTTTCAGAAGACATGATTACTTGGTTAGTATGCTTGAAGTATTATTATTTTTATGTCAATTTTAAACTTTTGTCTTGAATCTTATGGATCTGAATATTCTTGCCACAACAAAGAGAACTACATGGATAAATATGTTAGGTGGCATTCCACATCAAAAATTCTGTTATTATCATTTACCTACTCGAGGACGAGCAGGAATTAAGCTTAGGGATGCTGATACGTCTCCAACTTATCTATAATTTTTGATTGTTCCATGCTATTATATTATCAACCTTGGATGTTTCATATGCATTTATATGCTATTTTATATGATTTTTGGGACTAACCTATTAACCTAGAGCCCAGTGCCAGTTTCTATTTTTTCCTTGTTTTAGAGTATCGCAGAAAAGGAAAATCAAACGGAGTCCAATTGACCTGAAACTTCATGGAACTTATTTTTGGACCAAAAGAAGCCCACCGAGTATCGGAGTTGGACCAGGAGAGTCCCAGGCTGCCCACGAGGGTGGGGGGCGCGCCCCCTGCCTCGTGGACAGCCCGGAGGTCCACCGACGTACTTCTTCCTCCCATATATACCCATATACCCTAAAAACTTCAGGGAGCACAATAGATCGGGAGTTCCACCGCCAGAAGCCTCCGTAGCCACCGAAAACCAATCTAGACCCGTTCCGGCACCCTGCCGGAGGGGGAATCCTTCTCCGCTGGCCATCTTCATCATCCCGGCGCTCTCCATGACGAGGAGGGAGTAGTTCTCCCTCGGGGCTGAGGGTATGTACCAGTAGCTATGTGTTTCATCTCTCTCTCTCTCTCTCTTGTTCTTGAGGTGATACGATCTTGATGTATCGCGAGCTTTGCTATTATAGTTGGATCTTATGATGTTTCTCCCCCCTCTACTCTCTTGTAATGGATTGAGTTTTCCCTTTGAAGTTATCTTATCGGATTGAGTCTTTAAGGATTTGAGAACACTTGATGTATGTCTTGCGTGGGATAACCATGGTGACAATGGGTTATTCTATTTATTCACTTGATGTATGTTTTGGTGATCAACTTGCGGGTTCTGCCCATGAACCTATGCATAGGGGTTGGCACACGTTTTCGTCTTGACTCTCCGGTAGAAACTTTGGGGCACTCTTTGAAGTACTTTGTGTTGGTTTGAATAGATGAATATGAGATTGTGTGATGCATATCGTATAATCATACCCGCGGATACTTGAGGTGACATTAGGGTTTTGATTGATTTGTGTCTTAAGGTGTTATTCTAGTATGAACTCTAGGATAGATTGAACGGAAAGAATAGCTTCATGTTATTTAACTACGGACTCTTGAATAGATCGATCAGAAAGGATAACTTTGAGGTGGTTTCGTACCCTACCATAATCTCTTCGTTTGTTCTCCGCTATTAGTGACTTTGGAGTGAATCTTTGTTTCATGTTGAGGGATAGTTATGTGATCCAATTATGTTATTATTGTTGAGAGGACTTGCACTAGTGAAAGTATGAACCCTAGGCCTTGTTTCCTAGCATTGCAATACCGTTTGTGCTCACTTTTATCATTAGTTACCTTGCTCTTTTTATATTTTCAGATTACAAAAACCATTATCTACCATCCATATACCACTTGTATCACCATCTCTTCGCCGAACTAGTGCACCTATACAATTTACCATTGTATTGGGTGTGTTGGGGACATAGGAGACTCTTTGTTATTTGGTTGCAGGGTTGCTTGAGAGAGACCATCTTCATCCTACGCCTCCCACGGATTGATAAACCTTAGGTCATCCACTTGAGGGAAATTTGGTACTGTCCTACAAACCTCTGCACTTGGAGGCCCAACAACGTCTACAAGAAGAAGGTTGTGTAGTAGACATCACCGCCCCGTCCCCCTCTTCCCCGAGCACCACGCCAACCTCGGCCTCGCTCCCTACCCCTTCCTCTCATGGATGGCTCCGCCACCGCAAGCTCTTGGGAAGGAGGGACGCGCTATCGAGCAGAGACCCTCGCCGCCACCGTCGAAGGACCGGCGCCTCCTCTCGTCATGGCAGATGACAGAGCGGAGCCGAGGTAGAAGGAGAGGGATGATGAAAGATTGTGGGGTGCCACCCCCTCCCCCTTCTAATAAAGGGGCGGCGTCGGGGCTCGACCGCCCTACTCAGCCAACCTGGCCATCGGGGCGCAGGGAATCGAGACCAACCCGCTGCTCCAATCAGCGACGGGCCGGTTTCCTGCCTCATTATTTAAGGTCCGTGCCCCCCCCCCCCCGCGTGTCCGCCTCCTTCCACCTCGGGGGCACGGGGGACACATGGCAAGCAAGCAAAAATCAAGGGGACGGGTGAGGCGACCGTTCTCCACCCCTTGATCATGGGGCACGGGCGCCTTGAAGACCGTGACCCAAGTCCACTCAGTAAATGAGCCGCGCCTCTGTGTTTTCCTATTTTTATGGGGAAGGCATGAGCTGCCTCTTTAACATGATGTGACGCATGCGTGCGGAAACCGCCCCACGCATGACCCCCACGTCACGCGTGACCCCCCACGCCGCACGTTCAACGCGTGTCGTGGGGAAGCGCAGCGGACGGAAAAGTTACTGCAGTAAAAATCCGCCCGCCTGCTCGCGCACTGTTCTGGGCCTAGCCCAACAACGCGTCACGCTTATGTGTGGCCCAAGCCCAAGTGAGGGAGTCCTGGATTAGGGGGTATCCGGACAGCCGGCCTATATCCTTTGGCCGGACTGTTGGACTATGAAGATACAAGACTGAAGACTTTGTCTCATGTCCGGATGGGACTCTACTTGGCAAGCTAGGCAGTACGGATATGGATATCTCCTCCTTTGTAACCGACCTTGTGTAACCCTGGCCCCTCCAGTGTCTATATAAACCGGAGGGTTTTAGTCCGTAGGACAACATACAATCATACCATAGGCTAGCTTCTAGGGTTTAGCCTCTCTGATCTCGTGGTAGATCAACTCTTGTAATACTCATATCATCAAGAATAAATGAAGCAGGACGTAGGGTTTTACCTCCATCAAGAGGGCCCGAACCTGGGTAAAACATCGTGTCCCCTGCCTCCTATTACCATCTGCCTTAGACGCACAGTTCGGGACCCCCTACCTGAGACCCGCCGGTTTTGACACCGACATTGGTGCTTTCATTGAGAGTTCCTATGTGGCGTCGCCATAAGGAAGGATGCCTCATCTCGTTGTTAAAGACAATATTACCGCCGGGGGAGCTCTGGCTGTCGGCCAAACTCTCCGGCTAGGCAGTTTCGTCATAACTGCATGTTCGGCCGCTGCACCGACGATGACTTCTCGGGTCATCAAAAACAGCCTCCATGTCGAGTCGGTATTAGCCGAGCAGATGGATCCAATTGAGCTCTCTTTCCGAAACGAACTCTTGGATCGCATCGCCACCTTGGGAGTCGCTACAGACTATGATCGGATTGGGCTTAAACCCAATTAAAGGAAGATTAACTCTCCATCGGTCACCCATCACGTTGCGGTGGTGGAGGAACAATGCGGCAACTCTTCCTCTATTTTGAGGACTAACTATGTCCGGATTCCTGAGCTCTCCGAGCCGGATACCCGCTTACGGGAGGACATCACCCAAGCCCTGAACCTAGAATCAGGCAGCGGGCCAGACTTATCGGGCAACTATCCGGAACCCGAATTTCCAAGATTGGAAACTCCTCGGCCCCTAAGTCTCAGATTGGGCAGGGGTTTGGACTTAAATCCACCCACCCACCCAGACATAAACGATCTTTCCCACATCAGGCAAGAGCCCCATGAAATAGTACATCATTATTGGGCCAGATTCCTCCTTTTGATGAACAAGGTTAAGGACTGTCGCGAGGAAGATGCAGTCTCACTTTTCTGCAATAATTGCACGGACAAGGGAATCCTTAACGCCTTAAGTCGCCGTGACATATCACGCTTCGCTGACTTGGCATCCATAGTACGAAAGTACTGTGCGATGGAAAGCACCTGGAAAACCGAAACGAAATTTTGGGATAATCCGGCTCCGAATATACACCCAGTCCGAAGTAAAAGGGTGCACTATCATAAGACACCCGAGCTAGTTGCAAAGAAACAAAAACCCTCTACAGGGCATGGAACCATACTGGAGGGATGGCTTAACGGACCCTGCAAAATTCATAGTACAGCGGATACAATACCAACGCACCGCCTTAGAGCATGTTGGATACTCCGGCAGGTGGCCAAAAGTGGTGAGGATCTTCTTATCCCAAATGCCACATAGCACCATCCCATGGATAACAATACAGTGTTAACAGTCTTTGAGACCTTCGCGTCAAATAATAGGCGCAAGCGAACACTCCACAGCATGGCCGAAATCTGCCACGTAGCAGCAATAAATCCATGGAGTGCCACGGCTATTACCTTCAATGCCAGTGACGAACCTAAATTCCAAACAGCCCGAGCACCAGCCGCACTGGTCCTCAGTCCAATTGTGGACGGCTTTCGACTCACCAAAGTACTCATGGACGGTGGCAGCGGATTAAATCTCATCTATGAGGAAACTCTTCAAAAAATGGAAATAGACTGGAACCGCATTGAGCAAAGTAGCACAACCTTCAGGGGAATCATACCCAGTCGGGAGGCACGATGCGCTGGGAAAATCACACTAGATGTGGTATTCGGTACGCCAGAGAACTATATGGCCGAAGAAATTACATTTCAGGTGGCCCCGTTCAGCAGTGGATACCACGCCCTTTTAGGACATGAAGCGTTCATGATCTTCCAAGCCGTACCCCATTATGGGTACATGAAGCTCAAAATGCCCGAGCCCAACGGAATCATCACCCTCGCTAGTGATCCGGACATAGCACTCCGCGCCGAAAACAAAATAGCTGCACTGACCCTTGAGGCATTATCCGAAGCCCTCTCGGCCGAGGAATTAACCACACTATGCTCCACAGTGGACAGGGACGACGTGATACTCGACAAGAGATCCAAGTCCACCTCTTTTAAACCAGCAGATGAAATAGTCAAATTCCAAGTCCACTCAACGGACCCTACAAAAACAGCCTCCATCGGGGCACAGTTAAACCTCGTCGTGGACGCCGCACTACGAGAGTTCCTGCGCGAGAATTGGGACATATTCGCCTGGCATCCCTCAGACATGCCAGGAATCCAACGCAGGCTGGCCGAGCATAGCCTCAATATCCTAAAAGGATTCAAGCCGGTCAAGCAATCTCTTCGGTGTTTCTCTGAACCTAAGAGACAGGCCATGGGAGAGGAACTAGCCAAGTTATTGGAGGCCGGATTCATCAGAGAAATAAAACACCCGGACTGGCTAGCAAACCTGGTGATGGTACCAAAGAAGGATAAATCCTGGCGCCTTTTTGTCGATTTCAAAGACCTCAACAAAGCCTTCCCAAAGGATCCCTTCCCCATCCCCCGCATCGATCAAATTATTGATGCTACCGCAGGACATGAGTCATTGTGTTTCCTCAACGCATACTCCGGTTACCACCAAATCAAGATGGCGGAGTCCGACCAAGCCGCAACGGCATTCATCACACCATACGTCCCCTTCTGTTTCAACACAATGCCTTTTGGGCTAAAAAACGCCGGCGCAACATATCAGCGCATGATTCAAACATGTTTGGAGAAACAAATGGGCAAAACAATAGAGGCATACGTAGACGATGTGGTCGTCAAAACCAAACACATCGACTCTTTGATAGACGACTTGAGGCTCACATTCGACAACCTCCGAACATATGACATCAAGCTCAATCCGGAAAAATGCGTTTTCGGCGTACCAGCCAGAAAGCTGGGTTTCATTGTCTCCAGTAGAGGTATTGAAGCTAATCCGGCCAAAATCCGAGCCTTGTCACAGTTGGCTACCCCAATAGACCTCAAACAAATCCAGAAGTTAACTGGATGCGTGGCGGCTCTAAGCCGCTTTATCTCCCGCTTAGGAAAAAAGGCTTTACCCCTTTATCGCCTCCTTTGGTGCACCAAACACTTCGAGTGGACGGACGCTGCCACAGCCGGATTGGAAGAAATAAAGGCCATTTTGGCAACCAACCCAATCCTGGCCGCGCCAAACATCGGCGAACCAATGCTGTTGTACATTGTGGCAACTCATCAAGTCGTAAGCGTAGTGCTCGTCGTCGAACGAGAAGCTGACGGACATAAATTCCCTCTTCAAAAGCCGCTATACTATGTATCCACTGTCCTCACTCCATGCAAATCACGGTACCCACATTATCAAAAGATAGCCTATGCGGTATTCATGGCATCCCGGAAGCTGTGACACTACTTTCAAGAGTGTTCGATTACAGTGGCCTCAGAAGTGCCACTTAATGATATTATAAACAACCGCGACGCTACGGGCCGGATTGCTAAATGGGCCATTGAGCTCCTCCCGTTTGCCATAACATACAAACCTCGACGAGCCATTAAGTCGCAAGTATTGGCCGACTTTGTCGCCGAATGGACGGAGGCCGAACTCCCTAAAGAGTACGGCGCATAATCCAATTGGATCATGCACTTCGACGGTTCTAAAATGCTGGCTGGTCTAGGGCCTGGCGTCGTCCTGACGTCCCCAACCGGAGATATCGTTCAGTACGTACTGCAAATATTGTATACAGACTCCAATAACGCAGCCGAATACGAAGCTCTGTTGCATGGTCTTTGGATGGCAGTCTCCATGGGCATTCAACGCCTGGAGGTGCGTGTGGATTCAAACCTTGCAATATCCCAAATAAGTGGAGACTTTGACGCCAAGGATCCGAAAATGGCGGCCTACCGAAACGCCGTCCTAAAAATGTCAGCCTGGTTTGAGGGGCTCGAATTTCATCATGTGGCTCGGGAAAACAATCAGGCGGCGGATATCCTCGCCCGCATTGGCGCAAAACGCGATGCAGTCCCCCCCAACATATTTCTGGAGAGGCTGTTCAAGCCATCCATAGTACAGGAAGGGGACACCGGTAATAATAGTCCGGACCCAGCCAAAATACCCGATACCGAACACTCTGACACAATCGGAGGCTCCGCCACCAAAATAACACCTTCAGCCCATGTAATAATGGCCATCATAGCCCTGTGGACAGAACCATTACTGGCCTACCTAACTAGGCAGGAACTTCCGGAGGACCAAAATGAGGCACGCTGCATAGTGCGTCGATCTAAGGCCTACAGGGTCCATGGGGGAGAATTGTATAAAAAAAGCACTACCGGAGTCCTTCAAAGGTGCATCTCCGAAGAGGAAGGGCGGAACCTTTTGGCAGAAATTCACGCCGGACTCAACGGTCACCACGCCACAGCCCGGGCTCTTGTCAGCAAGGCCTTTCGTACAGGATTCTATTGGCCAACGGCCCGGGCAGATGCACAGGACTTGGTCCAACTTTGCGCCGGTTGCCAACTCTTTGCAAATCAAAGCCACATCCCACCCACCACCCTCCAAACAATCCCCATTATGTGGCCCTTCGCGGTCTGGGGGCTTGACATGGTTGGACCCCTTAAAGGGGAACCCACAAGAAAAAATACTTACTGGTCATGGTGGATAAATTCACCAAATGGATAGAGGCCAACCATGTTAAAACAACCGAATCCGAACCGATGATAGACTTCATATCCGGGGGCGTACACCATTATGGCGTCCCTCATAGCATCATCACTGACAACGACACGAACTTCACTGCCGATGAGGTAAAACTATGGTGCAGCAAAATGGGCATCAGGCTCGATTATGCTTCGGTCTATCACCCACAAACCAACGGTCAAGTGGAGTGCGCGAACGGTCTTATAATGAGCGGCATTAAACCCAGGCTAGTGCGGTCCTTAACGGAGTCTAACACGCACTGGGTAGAGGAGCTCGACTCCGTACTCTGGGGGCTGCGGACCATGCTGAACCGTTGTACCAGATATACACCCTTCTTTATGGTGTACGGCGCAGAGGCAGTCTTGCCCTGTGACATAATTCATGACTCAAATCGAGTGCGCATGTACGAAGAAAGAGAAGCCGAGCTTGATTGGCAGGACAGTCTGGACATATTGGAGGAGGAGTGCGACGTGGCAAAAGCCCGTTCCGCATTTTATCAGCAACAGGCTCGCAGATATCAAAGCAGAGAAGTACGGGCCAAAACTTATAACATTGGCGAACTAGTTCTATGCCTTCCGGATAAGAAAAAGAACAAGCTCGAGCCCAAATGGGAAGGCCCCTTCATCATTGACCAAGTTCTGACCGGTGGAGCGTACCGACTGCGGGATGCATCGACTAGTCGACTCGAGCCGAACCCATGGAACGCGGCCAGGCTCCGAAGACTCTACGCCTAGCGCCGGACTCTATGTTCGTCCCCTGCCTTTGTCCATTTTTTGCATATACATTATCTTCCTTGTTTTTCTTTCTTTCTTTCTTTCTTTTATTCTTTCTCTAGGCCTTCAAAGGCCAACTTGCGCCTCGTTTGCACATTATAGATGCGCTAGCCGCGCTTATCATACCTGGGGGCTTCTTTCACAGAAGCTTGATTATTTATCTGGGCCTCGTGCCCCGCACATGTGTTACGCTTCCACATGTACCTTTTTTGCCATTATATGCATCGATATGACTTAAGTTTTGGCCAAGCTGGGTTGCTTGGCTCTTGTATTTATGCCCTACGTTCCCGTTAATTCGGCTAGGGCATAAGGGGAGCACCTCTGCGATTGTTACTGCCGGGTCAGCCGGATGTGTACCTCAGACTGAGTGAAGCCAAAAGCTAGCGTTCTTAAGGGAATAATCAGTCGGTGAACAAAAGATGATTTTTATTTATTTTCCATATCTGCCCCCAGATGTTTTTCCTGCATTTCCTATCGCAGTCTGGACATGCACTTTAGGGCATGCTTACCCAGGGAAAGGAACCCTTAACGGAACTATTCTCCCTGGAAGATGTTTGTTACTATCCATGTAATATAACATAACTAGTTGGGCACTTGTCTATCCAAGCACTAATGACCCCTACGCCTGGTCTCCACGCATACCCTGGTTCTTATATAACTAAGCGGGTATTCAGATACACTCCGGACTATCGGGTCCCGAGGTTGAAGAGAAAAGGTCCGCCATGACAAATGATCTACAATCCGGCTAGAAGGCATTATACATGTCACTTTAATTACATAGTCATGCAGACTGACTAAATTCCTCTTCTATACCATCCAACAGGCGGTCTAGCCTACAATCCTGTTGAGAATACTTTGTGGCTAATTCTACTTGCCCATAAACTAAGCTAATAGGGATCTCTTTTCTGTCGGGCCCCACAGGTCCGACCTCGGCCATGTGATTTGGGTCAGCCTTGGTGTACTGCGTCTTCACCATGGCCCAGGCTTCTCTGGCGCCTTGTCGGCAGGCCAATATCTTCCATAATTGGAAGCGCCGCCATGCTCCCTTGAGCTTCTCCGTAAGCTCTGCAATGCCTTCTGGCAGGGAGGCGGATGGCCACAAGGACTGGGCAACACCTTGCATCACCTGCCGAACTTGTTCGTGCAGATGTGAGAGCTCGGATAGAAGATCACCCGTAGACCTGGGCATTTCCTCTGCGGGATGACCCGTCAGCATACCTACAGACATAACGCTATTAGTCGGCTTCTTCGCCGAACTCCTTCAAAAGGATTCGTTCAAGCACTTACTGAAAATGCCGCGCCAAAGCCGCTTTTTCTCCTTCTCGGAGTCTGCAAGCTGGGCTCGAACGTCTTTTAGTTCCACGCTCAGCTTGATATTGGCGTCCTGGAGATTGTTTTTCTCTCTCCTAACCTCAGTCAGCACGTGTTTGCCAGCCTCTAGCTGTCGCACGACATGCTGGTCCTCCGGATTTTCTCCGGATTCATCTGCAACATCTATTGTTAGATCTGCAGCCACGTCGCACACTATATGGTAACCATCATTCTTTAAAATAAATGTTACCAGCGGGAGACTTTTTCGGTTCCTGCAATGCGGCAACAACGGCCCGCAGTTGGGTCTTGCATTCCTCCAGCTCCTGTGACAGCCTAGTATTCTTCTCTATAAGAACCTGCACAATAAAGATGATCCTTAAATCAGTTCTGCTAACTGTTTCAAGTCTCAGGGGCTACCGATACATATAAATCATCAAATTTACATACCATACATCCTTTACATACTGATCCGTTGCTCTGGCTAGACCATCTTGAGCAGCACGGAGGTACACCTCTCCAGAATTAAAGGCATCAAATGCCTCTGGTGAGAAACAAGCGTCACGGAGTATGGCCCGGCGGCGCCTATGATTCATGGCGCTTTCCACTTCTGAGTTTGTAGCGGATAATCTATTCCCATCCTCTGTAGGGGGATTATCCGGCACCCGCCCCATATCGGCTTCCACCTCTATGTCCGGTCCGGGCGCCCGACAGGTGGAAGCGTGATTAGCAACATCGCCGGACATATTCCGGGGAGCATTTTTTCTGTTAAAGAAACACGGGCGTCATTACATTTTGAGAAAGACGACAACCACGGAGCAGGGTTTTTTTATATACCTTTGCACCGGCGTCTCTGTCCTGACCGCCTTCCTTTTTGGCCTACCCGGCCTCGGTGCCTCTTGTTGGCGTGTTGCTGTGGGTTCGGCAGGGCGCCCCAAATGCCTTCCCTGTAAAAATGCCATATGTATATGGTGGGTGAAGTGTCTAAAAGGGGATCCTAGTTTTTGGAGTTGGGATTTTTGGTTTTTCTTACGTGCGATGCAGGGAGCAGTCCGGGATAGTCGGCCGTAATGGCCACCATGGCATCATCGTAGCTAACTGATAGAACTGTCGGTCTATCATCTCCACGAAGATAACAGGATCTTCTTCAAGTCCGGAGTCGAGGGCCCGGTCAGGGTCCTCTGGTTGTGGAGAGGGGCTGCTGACCTCCTTTATGGCTTTTCGTAGTTCCTGCTGCAAAGTGGCAATGTGAATTCTTACGACAAAGAATGTGGGAAAAATGGGAGTAAGGGGATATAACTTACCCAGCTTGGAGGATTGTACATGGAGAATCCATCCCGTGGCTTGATGCGGGTGAACTCCTCTTCCTCTCCCTTGAACAATACAGATAGAATTTTCGCTAAAGCGGCAACATTGTCTGGACCCTTACGCCCGTAGTAGGTGGCATCATCCGCCCGTTAAAACACCACAAGGGGTGCCCACGATATTGAAGTGGTTGCACTCCCCACATTATGCAAATAGACATAACTTCGATTACTGTCAATCCTGATTGAGCCAGTGCTTTGATCCGGTTCATCAGATAGAGGACTTCTCCATTGTCTTCCACCTGGGGGCTCCGTGGGCGCCAACTTCGGCATTTCTTTAGAGGAGCATTGTTGAACTCAGGAAGACCCCGCCGAACAGGGTCCGGAAGGGGAACGTCCTCCATATAAAACCATTCTGAAGGACAGTCTTCAGACGACTTCTTTGGGGTACCGAACAGGTATCTGGTACCGGCGATGCACCATATTTCGGCTCCGCCCACTTGATAAAGTGACCCCCTCTGTGTGCGAGGGACAAGGCAAAATAGCCTTTTCCACAGCTCGAAATGAGTCTCGCAGCCCAGGAACAACTTGCAGAGAGCATCATAGCCGGCGATATGTAGAATGGAGGCAGGGGTGAAATTGTGTAATTGGAGGCCGTAGAACTCCAGGAGGTCGCGGAGGAACGGATGAATTGGAAATCCGAGTCCCCTTAATAAATAAGGAACAAGGCAGACCCATTCCCCCATAGTGGGACAGGGAAAGCTCTCCGCATGCTCCCCGCCATTGTAGGTGGCAAGCCCGGCTCGACCTGGCTCGAACGGGCACCATATACGCCGGAGGGAGAAATCCCTTAGTCTGCAGTTTGACTAATCGACTGTGTGGGACTGAACACCTCTCCCAATCACCGGGCTTAGGGCTATGGGGGCGGGAGGAGGAGCTACAGAGGTCGGCCATGCTAGAATGGATCTTTTCGAAACGCGCTCTGATGGATTCTCGCTGGGGGAGGATGGTATGGATCGGATCTAAGAATCCCCATCCCTTTAATAGACAATTTATTTATCTGGCTAGGGGGCGATTGTAAAAATGCCCTGGCGCCTCATATTCATTTGACGCGTGGGAGATAGCCCTTATTGGGCACAAAAGCCAAGAGGTCCAAATATTTATGGGACCAGACATTGCTTTACAAATGTTCGAAAGATGGAGAAGAACCCGCCTTGCAATGCCGAAGAAAATACTGCGCGTCGGACTCATCGTCATTGAAGCCTGGTTTGGGGTCTACTGAGGGAGTCCTGGATTAGGGGGTATCCGGACAACCGGACTATATCCTTTGGCCGGACTGTTGGACTATGAAGATACAAGACTGAAGACTTCGTCTCGTGTCCGGATGGGACTCTACTTGGCGTGGAAGGCAAGCTAGGCAGTACGGATATGCATATCTCCTCCTTTGTAACCGACCTTGTGTAACCCTAGCACCCTCCGGTGTCTATATAAACCGGAGGGTTTTAGTCCGTAGGACAACATACAATCATAACATAGGCTAGCTTCTAGGGTTTAGCCTCTCCGATCTTGTGGTAGATCAACTCTTGTAATACTCATATCATCAAGAATAAATCAAGCAGGACGAAGGGTTTTACCTCCATCAAGAGGGCCCGAACCTGGGTAAAACATCGTGTCCCCTGCCTCCTGTTACTATCCGCCTTAGATGCACAGTTCGGGACCCCCTACCCAAGATCTGCCGGTTTTGACACCGACACCAGGGGCGCCAGTCGGTGTACAAAAGTAGGGGCTCTCCTTTGTACGCCTTTACTTGTGCACGGGCTGTCAGAGCCGTGCCCGTGGCCGCGCTGAGGAGGGCAGAGGAGGGAAGCCGGAGCACAAGATAACTGAAGCAACGCCAAGACCACATGCACAAAGAGCAAGGGAGCAAAGTGGACTCCCCCGACAAGACCCTTGCCGAGGCAACTAGCCCAACGCCAGCAAAGCGCGCCGCCCTTGAGCCAAGGGGTTCCAACACCATCAACCACATTGGAACCAAGGCTCGGGAGGAACCTCCATGGTGGCATGCAGATCTTTGTGGAGATCATAAATACACAAGATTAGATGAGGACTAGAAGACGACCATCCTTGGCAAGATCCTTTCCAAGGAAATCCACGAGACACCCGGCAAGATCCTTGCCGGGGACGACCGCGGTGCTGCGGCAAGACCCTTGACGGGCCCTCGGCAAGACCCTTGCAGGGCCCTAGGCAAGACCCTTGCCGAGGACATCTGCGGGGCCGCAGTCAGGCCCACGTCTACCAAGGCTCCACCGCCGCTCCCATGCAGCTGCTAGCTCAACCAGCTCGGGAGGCATCTGCGTGGCAGCGTGCGGCCTCCACACCGACTCAGCAAGCACCTGCGTGGTGGCATGCAGATCTTTGTGAAGACTCCGCCACTGCGCCATCCCAGCAGCCAGCCAACGTGGCGCTACGATGCCTCGTCATCTCAGACGCGTGTAGGAGCTAGGCGAGGCGGCGACAGCTGGGACGAGCTTCCTTGCCGTCCCCGATAAAGCAAGAAGGGCATGTCGGCAGCGCATTAAATGCGTTTGTCCGACGGTGCCAGAGGATAGACTCAACCACTATACACCTTCCCACCTCCAATGTGCCACTATGGCGACCCCTTTTGTCCATAAAAGGATGCCCGAGGCATACTGGAGAGGGATTCGGATCTTTGGAACTAGACACGCACCGTAGCTGGTTCAAGAACACAAGAACACTCAAATATACATCAAAGTTGGACTAGGGTATTACGTGCATCCGCAGCCCAAACCTGGGTAAACGATCCTTGTGCTGACCGCTAGACCCGCTCTTTGCACAACCCCGCGCCCGCCAACCGTAGAAGGGATCGCAGTGATCCCACATGTGTCGTTTCCCACTGTCGGAGTAGGAGAGAAGCAAAGCCCCCCCCCCCAAACCTATCCAATTCGGCCTCCTACCCAAGGGAGGCGCACCAGCCCCTTGTGGGCTAGTGTGCTTCCTTCTTATGGCCCATAAGGCCCATAACTTCTCCCAGGGTGTTCCGGTAACCTCCCGGTACTCCGGAAAAATGCCCGAACCACTTGGAACCATTCTGATGTCCAAACATAGGCTTCCAATATATCGATCTTTATTTCTCGACCATTTCGAGACTCCTCGTCATGCCCGTGATCACATCCGGGACTCCAAACAACCTTCGGTTCATCAAAACACATAAACTCATAATACGGATCGGCACCGAACGTTAAGCGTGCGGACCCTACGGGTTCGAGAACTATGTAGACATGATCGAGACTCATCTCCGGTCAATAACCAATAGCGAAACCTGGATGCTCATATTGGTTCCTACATATTCTATGAAGATCTTTATCGGTCAAACCGCATAACAACATACGTTGTTCCCTTTGTCATCGGTATGTTATTTGCCCGAGATTCGATCGTTGGTATTTCAATACCTAGTTCAATCTCGTTACCAGCAAGTCTCTTTATTGTTCTGTAATGCATCATCCCGCAAATAACTCATTAGTCACATTGCTTGCAAGGCTTATAGTGATGTGTATTACCGAGAGCGCCCAGAGATACCTCTCCGACAATCGGAGTGACAAATCCTAATCTCGATCTATGCCAACTCAACAAGTACCATCGGAGACACCTTTAGAGCACCTTTATAATCACCCAGTTACGTTGTGACATTTGATAGCACACAAGGTGTTCCTCCGGTATTCGGGAATTGCGTAATCTCATAGTCAGAGGAACATTTATAAGTCATGAAGAAAGCAGTAGCAATAAAACTGAACGATCATTATGCTAAGTTAACGGATGGGTCTTGTCCATCACATCATTCTCTAATGATGTGATCCCATTCATCAAATGACAACACATGTCCATGGTTAGGAAACTTAATCATCTTTGATTAACGAGCTAGTCAAGTAGAGGCATACTAGGGACACTCTGTTTGTCTATGTATTCACACATGTACTAAGTTTCCAATTAATACAATTCTAGCATGAATAATAAACATTTATCATGATATAAGAAAATATAAATAACAATTTTATTATTGCCTCTAGGGCATATTTCCATTAGTCTCCCACTTGCACTAGAGTCAATAATCTAGTTCACATCGTCATGTGATTTAACATCAATAGTTCACATCTTTATGTGATTAGTTCACATCTCCATGTGACAAATACCCAAAGGGTTTACTAGAGTCAATAATCTAGTTCACATCGCTATGTGATTAACACCCAAAGAGTGATCATGCTTTGCTTGTGAGAGAAGTTTAGTCTACGGGTCTGCAACATTCAGATCCGTATGTATTTTGCAAATTTCTATGTCTACAATACTATGCACGGAGCTACTCTAGCTAATTCCTCCCACTTTCAATATGTATCCTGAACGAGATTTAGAGTCTTCTAGATTGATGTAAAAAGCTTGCATCAACGTAACTCTTTACGACGAACTCTTTTATCACCTCCATAACCGGGAAATATTTCCTTAGTCCTCTAAGGATAATTTTGACCGCTGTCTAGTGATCTACTCCTAGATCACTATTATGTTGGGAATATGCCCTAGAGGCAATAATAAATTGGTTATTATTATATTTCCTTGTTCATGATAATCGTTTATTATCCATTCTAGAATTTATTGATAGGAAACTCAGATACATGTGTGGATACATAGACAACACCATGTCCCTAGTAAGCCTCTAGTTGACTAGCTCGTTGATCAATAGATGCTTACGTTTTCCTGACCATGGACATTGGATGTCGTTGATAACGGGATCACATCATTAGGAGAATGATGTGATGGACAAGACCCAATCCTAAGCCTAGCACAAAGATCATGTAGTTCGTATGCTAAAGCTTTTCTAATGTCAGGTATCATTTCCTTAGACCATGAGATTGTGCAACTCCCGGATACCGTAGGAATGCTTTGGGTGTACCAAACGTCACAACGTAACTGGGTGGCTATAAAGGTTCACTACAGGTATCTCCGAAAGTGTCTGTCGGGTTGGCACGAATCGAGAATGGGATTTGTCACTCCGTGTGATGGAGAGGTATCTTTGGGCCCACTCGGTAGGACATCATCATAATGTGCACAATGTGACCAAGGAGTTGATCACGGGATGATGTGTTACGGAATGAGTAAAGAGACTTGCCGGTAACGAGATTGAACAAGGTATCGGGATACTGACGATCGAATCTCAGGCAAGTATCGTACCGATAGACAAAGGGAATTGTATACGGGATTGATTGAATCCTCGACATCGTGGTTCATCCGATGAGATCATCGTGAAACATGTGGGAGCCAACATGGGTATCCAGATCCCACTGTTGGTTATTGGCCGGAGAGTTTTCTCGGTCATGTCTGCATGGTTCCCGAACCCGTAGGGTCTACACACTTAAGGTTCGGTGACACTAGAGTTGTTATGGGAAATAGTATGTGGTTACTGAAGGTTGTTCGGAGTCCCGGATGAGATCCCGGACATGACGAGGAGCTCTGGAATGGTCCGGAGGTGAAGATCGGTATATTAGACGAAGGGTATTGGAGTCCGGAATTGTTCCGGGGGTACCAGGTGATGACCAGCGTGTCCGAAAGGGGTTTCGGAGGCCCCGTCAAGCATTGGGGGGCCTTATGGGCCAAGGGGAGAGGGCACATCAGCCCACTAAGGGGCTGAGCGCCCCTCCCACCCCATCTCGCGTAACCAGGAGAGGTGGGGGCGCCACCCCTAGGGCATCCGCCCCTCCCGGCTTGGGGGGCAAGTTTCCTAGGGGGTAGGGGCGCCCAAACCCATCTAGGGTTTCCCCTGTGGCCGCCGCCCCTCCCCTAGGGAACCCTAGGGCTCCCCCCTCCTCCCTTCCCCCTATATATAGTGAGGGAGAGAGAGGGCAGCCGCACCCTTCCCCTGGCGCAACCCTCTTCCTCCTCCAACACCTCATCCTCCTCCGTAGTTCTTGGCGAAGCCCTGCCGGAGAACCACGAGCTCCATCACCACCACGCGGTCGTGCTGTTGGAGTTTTCCCTCAACTTCTCCTCTCACCTTGCTGGATCAAGAAGGAGGTGACGTCTCCCAACCGTACGTGTGTTGAACGCGGAGGTGCCGTCCGTTCGGCGCTAGGATCATCGGTGATTTGGATCACGGCGAGTACGACTCCATCAACCCCGTTCACTTGAACGCTTCCGCTTAGCGATTTACAAGGGTATGTAGATGCACTCTCCTTCCCCTCGTTGCTAGATTACTCCATAGATTGATCTTGGTGATGCGTAGAAAATTTTAAATTTCTGCTATGATACCCAACATATTATACTCCCTTGCCAGAATCATGCTAAGGTATAAAATAGGACTGGTACGTAGCATAGCATACTTTATAGAACCTATGACTGAGGCATAGGGAATGACTTTTCATTCTATTCTATTTTCTGCTGTGGTCAGGTTTTGAGTCTTTACTCAACTTCACACCTTGCAATACAGGCAAGAACTCCTTCTTTGGCTGTTCCATTTTGAACTACTTCAAAATCTTGTCAAGGTATGTACTCATTGAAAAAACTTATCAAGAGTCTTGATATATCTCTATAGATCTTGATGCTCAATATGTAAGTAGCTTCACCGAGGTCTTTCTTTGAAAAACTCCTTTCAAACACTCCTTTATGCTTTCTAGAAAATTCTACATTATTTTCGATCAACAATATGTCATTCACATATACTTATCAGAAATGTTGTAGTGCTCCCACTCACTTTCTTGTAAATACAGGCTTCACCGCAAGTCTGTATAAAACCATATGCTTTGATCACTTTATCAAAGTATATATTCCAACTCCGAGATGCTTGCACCAATCCATAGATGGATCGCTACAGCTTGCTCACTTTGTTAGCACCTTTAGGATCAACAAAACATTCTGGTTGCATCATATACAACTCTTCTTTGAGAAATCCATTAAGGAATGCAGTTTTGACATCCATTTGCCAGATTTCATAAAATGCGGCAACTTCTAACATGATTCGGACAGACTTTTAAGCATCGATACGAGTGAGAAAATCTCATCGTAGTCAACACCTTGATCTTGTCGAAAATGTTTTTGTGACAATTCAAGCTTTGTAGATAGTAACACTACTATCATTGTCCGTCTTCCTCTTGAAGATCCATTTATTCTCAATGACTCGCGATCATCGTGCAAGTCAATCAAAGTCCATACTTTGTTCTCATACATGGATCCCATCTCAGATTTCATGACCTCAAGCCATTTTTGCAGAATCTGGGCTCATCATCGCTTCCTCATAGTTCGTAGGTTCATCATGGTCTAGTAACATGACTTCCAGAACAGGATTACCGTACCACCCTGGTGTGGACCGTACTCTGGTTGACCTACGAGGTTCGGTAGTAACTTGATATGAAGTTTCATGATCATCATCATTAGCTTCCTCACTAATTGGTGTAGGAATCACTGGAACTGATTTCTGTGATGAAATACTTTCCAATTCGGGAGAAGGTACAATTACCTCATGAAGTTCTACTTTCCTCCCACTCACTTCTTTCGAGAGAAACTCCTTCTCTAGAAAGGATCCATTCTTAGCAACAAAATATCTTGCCTTCGGATCTGTGATAGAAGGTGTACCCAACAGTTTCTTTTGGGTATCCTATGAAGACGCACTACTCCAATTTTGGTTCGAGCTTATCAGTTTGAAACTTTTTCACATAAGCATCGCAACCCCAAACTTTAAGAAACGACAACTTTGGTTTCTTTCCAAACCATAGTTCATACGGTGTCATCTCAACAGATTTTGATGGTGCCCTATTTAACGTGAATGCAGATGTCTCTAATGCATAAACCCAAAATGATAGTGGTAAATCAGTAAGAGACATCATAGATCGCACCATATCCAATAAAGTACGATTACAATGTTCGGACACACCATTATGCTGTGGTGTTCCAGGTGGCATGAGTTGTGAAACTATTCCACATTGTTTCAAATGAAGAACAAACTCATAACTCAAATATTTGCCTCCGCGATGAGATTTGCCTCCGTGATGAGATCGTAGAAACTTTATTTTCTTGTTACGATGATTTTCCACTTCACTCTGAAATTCTTTGAACTTTTCAAATGTTTCAGACTTATGTTTCATTAAGTAGATATACCGATATCTGCTCAAATCATCTGTGAAGGTCGGAAAATAATGATACTCGCCACGAGCCTCAACACTTACCGGATCACCTACATCTGTATATATTATTTCCAATAAGTCAGTTGCTCGCTCCATTGTTCCGGAGAACGGATTCTTAGTCATCTTGCCCATGAGGCATGGTTCGCAAGCATCAAGTGATTCATAATCAACTGATTCCAAAAGTCCATCAGCATGGAGTTTCTTCATGCGCTTTACACATATATGACCTAAACGGCAGTGCCACAAATAAGTTGCACTATCATTATTAACTTTGCATCTTTTGGCTTCAATATTGTGAATATGTGTATCACTACGATCGAGATTCAATAAACCATTCACTTTAGGTGTATGACCATTGAAGGGTTTTTTTCATGTAAACAAAACAACAATTATTCTCTGACTTTAAATGAATAATCGTATTGCAATAAACATGATCAAATCATATTCATGCTTAACACAAACACCAAATAACATTTATTTCGGTTCAACACTAATCCCGAAAGTATATGGAGTGTGCGATGATGATCACATCAATCTTGGAACCACTTCCAACACACATCGTCACTTCACCCTTAACTAGTCTCTGTTCATTCTGCAACTCCCATTTCGAGTTACTAATCATAAAATCTGAACTTGTATCAAATACTGAGGGTTGCTATAAACACTAGTAAAGTACACATCAATAACATGTATATCAAATACCTTTGTTCACTTTGCCATCCTTCTTATCCGCCAAATACTCGGGGCAGTTCTGCTTCCAGTGACCAGTCCCTTTGCAGTAGAAGCACTCACTACAAAAAAAAGACACATCCGTGACATTTTGGGCTGAACGGATTTTTTTCTGTCATACATATGACACTTCTATGACGATAATTGTGACAAAACCCGGTATCATCATAGATGTGGTGGGCTCCTACTTGTATGACAAAAAATCATGATAGAAAATGGGCTTTTCGTCCTGGGCGGGCCGGAGACGCAGCTGCATGCATTCTTTGGGCCGTCCATGACGGAAAAAACCGTGGTAGAAGCGAGGGGGAGGAAAATTTCAGGGAGTTGCCGGTTACGGTGGGAGGTCGGGGGCCGAGCGATGTGCGCTTCTCTCATACACGTACGCGCGTGTGTTCGAGACATTGGCTCTAACTGAACCCGAGCAAGGCATTGGGTTCTAACTGAACCCGAGCGATTGCACTGCAGGCTACGCGTTACTGAACTCGAGCGATCGATTGATGACTGTTAACTGAACCCGATCGAGTGATTCCTTCGCTACTGCTGCTAACTGAAGCCGATCGATTGGATGACCAGTGAGCGTTGC
>NC_041388.1:62905113-62968639 GCF_002162155.2 Triticum dicoccoides
ACGGTGGAGGGGTGCCCGTGGAGGGGTGGTTGAACAGGACCCCGTGGTGCGGAGGGCTGGATGAACAATAGATGGTGGAGGGGTGCCCGTGGAGGGGTGGTTGAATAGTAGCCGGTGGAGTAGCGCGCGGTGGAGGCTGGATGAGGTCGATGGTGGAGATGAACAGTATCCCGTGGAGTCCCATTTTGCGGTACGCCACACCCCTCCCGATGAACAGGACCCCCGTTTTGACCGTAGGAGGTCCGTTTCGTCCGTTTTACAGTACGCCACACCCGCCCCGATGAACAGGACCCCCGTTTCGACCGTAGGAGGTCTGTTTCATTCGTTTTGCGGTACGCCACACCCTCCCAATCAACAGGACCCCCGTTTCGACCGTAGGAGGTCCATTTCCTCCGTTTTGCGGTACGCCAGACCCCTCCCGATCAACAGGATGCCGTTCCGAACGCAGGAGGTCCGTTTCCTCCGTTGTGCGGTACGCCAGGCCTCGTTTCCATCACTTGTTCCGTCCAAGCCCTCCCGATGAACACAACCATGCATTCCGTTCTGACCCAGTCGGTTGGCTCCCATGCGTTTCATTGCCTCCCGATGAACACGACGCATTCCGATGCCTCCCCATGAACACGACGCATTCCGTTGCCTCCCCATGAACACGACGACGACGTTGTTTCTTTGTTCCCACCCAGCCATGTACACGAGCCCTGGCCGTACGTATGCGCGAGTAGGCGTTCGAGACCCCGCCCGTATGTACACATACGTGGTCGTATTTTCTTTCTTGCACCCTGGCCGCTGTACATACGTGTACATGCTACGTGCGCGCCTCTACTATGACACGTAGGTGCCTCTACTACGACACGTGCGCACCTCTACATCCATCAATATATATGTACGTACACGTTCGTGACCAGAATGACAACGCTACGTACGCTTCAACCAGGTGGGTCCCGACTGACAGGCACTTCCTTGCCTACGAAGATGTAGCTGGTGGGTCCCAGCAGTCAAGGGGGCATATCGTTTTTTTGCACAGACGCACTTCCTTGCATGCGAAGATGTAGCTGGTGGGTCCCAGCAGTCAGGGGGAAATGTTTTTTTTCTCGAAATACAGTGGCCCGTCCGGTGGGTCCCAGCTGTCAGGTGGAGGAATCATTATTTTCCGCATAATAAGGAGGCACTTCCTTGCTACGGCCGTGGACCCAGCTGTCAGCCTCTCCACGTATAGTCCATGTCCGATGGAAGTCATTCCTTGACCACGTTGACCAGGCCGCGCCGAGGGCACCACGGCGATGGACGACGGCGAGGCCTAGGAAGGGGACGACACAGAGCCGTGGAAGACGCGACAGTGGAAGCCCGCGTGGAGAGGAGTACGAGGGTTCACTGGTTCGGCTGCGGTGTGAGGCTGCCGTCGCCGCAGGGCCTGGCCAGCGGTGGGAATAGTAGGGGCGGTGAGGCCTCCGCGGTAGCATAGTCGGCCACGGGAGGCAGGAGCATGCGGCACGACCGGCGCTGGTTTGGGCTGCTGGAGCAAGAAGACCAGAGGTTGAAGAAGCACTACGGCCGTTGGATGGACATCGTACGGTCTCTGGAGCTAGAATCGTCCATATTGACTAAGTTGACAAAGCCCTCCGTCCCCATCAACTTAGTTGGCCCACAAGTCATCCTCCCACTATGGTGGGTCCGAGCTAGAAGGGGGTATTCATTTTTTTGTGCGTAATAAGGAGGCACTTCCTTGCGTGCGAAGATATAGCTGGCGGGTCCGACATGGCAGTGGAGGGAACATTTTTTTCACGAAATACAAAGGCCCTTCCAGTGGGTCCCAGCTGTCAGGTGGAGGAATCATTATTTTGCGCGTACAGTCCACGGCCGATGGATGTCGTTCGTTGACCACGTTGACCAGGCCGCGCCGAGAGCACCATGGCAGTGGACGACGGCGAGGCCTAGGAAGGGAACGACACGGAGCCGGGGAAGACTCAACAATGGTTGCCCACACGGTAGGGAGTACGAGGGTTTACTGGTCCGGCTGCCGTCGCCGGAAAATAACAGGAGGTGTGGGTGAGTAGAGGAATGGCCTGGCCAGCAATGAAGTAGGGTGGGGCGGTGGGGCCTGTGCGGCAGCACAGCCGACCACGAGAGGCAGGAGCAGGCAGTCCCAACGGAGCTGGTTTGGGCGACTGGAGCAAGAAGATCGGATATTGAAGAAGCAGCATGGCCATTGGATTAACAAACAATGGTCACTGCTGCTAGAATTGTTTGTGGACTAAGTTGACAAAGCCAAAGTACATGTCAACCTAGTAGACCCATAAGTCAGCCTCCAAATTTGTCCCAAACAGCATACAACCCGAAATTTCTAGCCAGATTCAAATTAATTTTAAATCAAAATATACCTTAATTTAAATTCAATGAAATTTTACCCGCACAAAAACTATGAAATTTAAAATATCAAAATCCGAAAGAAAACAGTATTTTGGAACTAAATGTCCGTTTGCTGTATTATTTCATTTTACAGCCCATTTATTATTACTTATAGCCCATTTCTTATTACTTATAGCCCATTTTCTGGGCAAAATGCATCCCTCCTTGTCTTGAAAGATTTTCGGCCCAGCAGGGCGTAGAAAAGCAAGTAGGCCTACGTTGGTTATTCTGAAAAAACAAAATAGTTGGCTAGCCATTCTCAGAAAGGAAAAGAAAACAAATTGGGCTGGTCATGTGCTAAACATATGAAATAAAAGCCTGGGCTATATAGTCCACGGGTCCCGCACAACCCAGTTGATACCCTTCTCTATCCCAAAAAAACAAAATTAATGCGCGCGCTGCTGGGTCCCTACTGTCATCCTCACCATGTACAGTCATCTCCTTATTCCTCTCGGTTGTTGACCATGTTGACAACACCGGAGGGCGGCGCCGCAGCGAGCGAACCAAGGCATAGGACGATGGTGAGGCCTCGGACGGGAATGGATAGGAGCCGGGGAAGATCATAGCCAGCTGTGGGAGGCGGGAGCAGGCGGTCCTATCGGCACTGGTTTGGCTTTGGCGGCTCGAGGAAGAAGAGACTGAAGAAACGCGACAGATGTTGAATGTCAATCCAACGGTCAAGGTTGGCACAATCGTTTGTTGACTAAGCGGACACCAAGTAGCATACTTTTTTATATATAGGAAGAAAACTGCGAGGAAAATGCGTTCTTTTGCCATACTCCTCACAGGGAACGTTCGCCACATAAGTTACTAGCACCCTTGGTTTTCAACCGAGAGGTCTTGGGTTCAAGTCCCAGGAACTCTCAATTTTGTCCTCCTTCCTTCCTCGCAAAAAAAGGGAAAGAAAATCAAAGACTTGGGAAGGCGTACAGAACAAGCTAGTGTACTAGTAAAGAGATGTTGCCGAATTTTTGAAAAAAGAAAGACGTGCTCCTATAGCTGGTTCGAATCCAAACCTAGACTATGACTATATATGGTCTTTTCCATTCCCTGCATGTTGTAGTTCATCACAAAGCTCTTGTAGCTTGGTGGGAGCGACTGGAGGATTCTGTCAATGACCGCCTCATCTGGGAGGTTAATGTTCAGCTGGGTCATACGGTTGTGCAACCCAGACATCTTCAGGATGTGCTCACTGACAGAACTGTTTTCCTCCATCTTACAACTGTAGAACTTGTCGGAGACATCATATCTCTCGACCCGGGCATGAGCTTGGAAAACTAGTTTCAGCTCTTCGAACATCTCATATGCTCCGTGATGCTCAAAACGCTTTTGGAGCCCCGGTTCTAAGCTGTAAAGCATGCCGCACTGAACGAGGGAGTAATCATCAGCGCGAGACTGCCAAGCATTCATAATGTCTTGGTTCTCTGGGACGGGAGCGTCACCTAGCGGTACTTCTAGGACATATTGTTTCCTGGCAGCTATGAGGATAATCCTCAGGTTCCGGACCCAGTCCGTATAGTTGCTGCCATCATCTTTCAGCTTGGTTTTCTCTAGGAACGCGTTGAAGTTCATGTTGACATTAGCGTTGGCCATTGATCTACAAGACATATTTGCAAAGGTTTTAGACTAAGTTCATGATAATAAAGTTCTAATCAAATTATGAACTCCCACTTAGATTAGACATCCCTTTAGTCATCTAAGTGTTACACGATCCGAGTCGACTAGCCCGTGTCCGATCATCACGTGAGACGGACTAGTCATCGTCGGTGAACATTTTCATGTTGATCGTATCTTCCATACGACTCGTGTTCGACCTTTCGGTCTCCGTGTTCCGAGGCCATGTCTGCACATGCTAGGCTCGTCAAGTTAACCCTAAGTGTTTTCGCTGTGTAGAACTGTCTTACACCCGTTGTATGTGAACGTAAGAATCCATCACACCCGATCATCACGTGGTGCTTAGAAACAACGAACTGTAGCAACGGTGCACAGTTAGGGGAGAACACTTCTTGAAATTTTATAAGGGATCATCTTATTTACTACCGTCGTCCTAAGTAAACAAGATGCATAATACATAATAAACATCACATGCAATTATATAGTTGTGACATGATATGGCCAATATCATATAGCTCCATTGATCTTCATCTTCGGGGCTCCATGATCATCTTGTCACCGGCTTGACACCATGATCTCCATCATCGTGTCTTCATGAAGTTGTCACGCCAACGACTACTTCTACTTCTATGACTAACGTTTAGCAATAAAGTAAAGTAGTTTACATGACGTTATTCAATGACACGCAGGTCATACAAAAAATAATGACAACTCCTATGGCTCCTGCCGGTTGTCATACTCATCGACATGCAAGTCGTGAATCCTATTACAAAGAACATGATCTCATACATCACAATTCATCATTCATCACAACTTCTGGCCATATCACATCACATGATCAATCGCTGCAAAAACAAGTTAGACGTCCTCTAATTGTTGTTGCATCTTTTACGTGGCTGCAATTGGGTTCTAGCAAGAACGTTTTCTTACCTACGAATCACCACAACGTGTTTTTGTCAACTTCTATTTACCCTTCATAAGGGCCCTGTTCATCGATTCCGCTCCAACTAAGGTGGGAGAGACAGACACCCGCCAGCCACCTTATGCAACTTGTGCATGTCAGTCGGTGGAACCGGTCTCACGTAAGTGTACGTGTAAGGTTGGTCCGGGCCGCTTCATCCCACAATACCGTTGAGCAAGAAAAGACTAGTAGAGGCAAGTAAGATGACAAAATCCACGCCCACAACAAAGTTGTGTTCTACTCGTGCAAAGAGAACTACGCATAGACCTAGCTCTGATGCCACTGTTGGGGAACGTTGCAGAAAATTAAAATTTTTCCTACGGTTTCACCAAGATCCATCTATGAGTTCATCTAAGCAACGAGTCTAGGGAGAGAGTTTGCATCTACATACCACTTGTAGATCGCGTGCGGAAGCTTGCAAGGTGATGATGTAGTCGTACTCGACGTGATCCAAATCACCGATGACCTGCGCCGAACGGACGGCACCTCCGCGTTCAACACACGTACGGAACAGCCACGTCTCCTCCTTCTTGATCCAGCAAGGAAGGGAGGAGAGGTTGAGGGAGATGGCACCAGCAGCAGCACGACGGCGTGGTGTTGGTGGAGCTGCAGTACTCCGGCAGAGCTTCGCTAAGCACTATGGAGGTGGAGGAGGTGTTGGGGAGGAAGAAGGAGGCAACCAAAGGCCAGGGCGTTCAGGTATGAAGTCCCTCCTCTCCCCCCACTATATATAGGGGTGCCAAGGGGGGTGGCCGGCCCTAGGAGATCAAATCTCCTAGGGGGTGCCGCGGCCAAGGGGGGTTTTCCCTCCCCCCAAGGCACCTAGGAGGTGCCTTACCCTCCTAGGACTCTTGCCCCCCTTGAACCCTAGGCGCATGGGCCTATGTGGGGCTGGTGCCCTTGGCCCATTAGGCCAAGGCGCACCCCCACACAGCCCATGTGGCCCCCCGGGACAGGTGGACCCACCTAGTGGACCCCCGGGACCCTTCCGGTGGTCCCGGTACAATACCGATAACCCCGAAACTTGTCCCGATGCCCGAAACAGGACTTCCCATATATAAATCTTTACCTCCGGACCATTCCGGAACTCCTCGTGACGTCCGGGATCTCATCCGGGACTCCGAACAACATTCGGGTTACTGCATATACATATCCCTATAACCCTAGCGTAACTGAACCTTAAGTGTGTAGACCCTACGGGTTCGGGAGACATGCAGACATGACCGAGACTCTCTCAGTCAATAACCATCAGCGGGATCTGGATACCCATGATGGCTCCCACATGCTCCTCGATGTTGTCATCGGATGAACCACTATGTCGAGGATTCGATCAAACCCTGTATGCAATTCCCTTTGTCAATCGGTACGTTACTTACCCGAGACTCGATCGTCGGTATCCCAATACCTTGTTCAGTCTCGTTTCCGGCAAGTCACTTTACTCGTACCGTAATGCATGATCCCGTGTCCAACACCTTGGTCACATTGAGCTCAATATGATGATGCATTACCGAGTGGGCCCAGAGATACCTCTCCGTCATACGGAGTGACAAATCCCAGTCTTGATCCGTGTCAACCCAACAGCTACTTTCGGAGATACCTGTAATGTACCTTTATAGTCACCCAGTTACGTTGTGACGTTTGGTACACCCAAGGCATTCTTACGGTATCCGGGAGTTACACGATCTCATGGTCGAAGGAAGAGATACTTGACACTTGCAAAGCTCTAGCAAAACGAACTACACGATCTTTTATGCTATGCTTAGAATTGGGTCTTGTCCATCACATCATTCTCCTAATGATGTGATCCCGTTATCAATGACATCCAATGTCCATAGTCAGGAAACCATGACTATCTGTTGATCACAACGAGCTGGTCAACTAGAGGCTTACCAGGGACATTGTGTGGTCTAAGTATTCACACGTGTATTACGATTTCCGGATAATACAGTTATAGCATGAATAAAAGACAATTATCATGAACAATGAAATATAATAATACTTTTATTATTGCCTCTAGGGCATATTTCCAACAGTCTCCCACTTGCACTAGAGTCACCAATCTAGTTACATTGTGATGAATCGAACACCCATAGAGTTCTGGTGTTGATCATGTTTTGCACGCGAGAGAGGTTTAGTCAGCGGATCTGCGACATTCAGATCCGTGTGCACTGTGCAAATCTCTATGTCTCCATCTTGAACATTTTCACGGATGGAGTTGAAACGACGCTTGATGTGCCTGGTCTTCTTGTGAAACCTGGGCTCCTTTGCGAGGGCAATAGCTCCAGTGTTGTCACAGAAGAGTTTGATCGGCCCCGACGCATTGGGTATGACTCCTAGGTCGGTGATGAACTCCTTCACCCAAATCGCTTCATGTGCTGCCTCCGAGGCTGCCATGTACTCCGCTTCACACGTAGATCCCGCCACGACGCTCTGCTTGCAGCTGCACCAGCTTACTGCTCCACCATTCAACATATACACGTATCCGGTTTGTGACTTAGAGTCATTCGGATCTGAGTCGAAGCTAGCGTCGACGTAACCCTTTACGACGAGCTCTTCGTCTCCTCCATAAACGAGAAACATGTCCTTTGTCCTTTTCAGGTACTTCAGGATATTCTTGACCGCTGTCCAGTGTTCCTTGCCGGGATTACTTTGGTATCTTGCTACCAAACTTACGGCAAGGTTTACATCGGGTCTGGTACACAGCATGGCATACATAATAGATCCTATGGCTGAAGCATAGGGGATGACACTCATCTCTTCTTTATCTTTTGCCGTGGTCGGTGACTGAGCTGAGCTCAGTCTCATACCTTGTAACATAGGCAAGAACCCCTTCTTGGACTGATCCATTCTGAATCTCTTCAAAATCTTATCAAGGTATGTACTTTGTGAAAGACCTATGAGGCGTCTCGATCTATCTCTATAGATCTTGATGCCTAATATATAAGCAGCTTCTCCAAGGTCCTTCATTGAAAAACACTTATTCAAGTAGGCCTTAATGTTGTCCAGAAATTCTATATTATTTCCCATCAGGAGTATGTCATCTACATATAATATGAGAAATGCTACAGAGCTCCCACTCACTTTCTTGTAAACGCAGGCTTCTCCATAAGTCTGCATAAACTCAAACGCTTTGATCATCTCATCAAAGCGAATGTTCCAACTCCGAGATGCTTGCACCAGTCCATAAATGGATCACTGGAGCTTGCATACTTTGTTAGCGTTCTGAGGATCGACAAAACCTTCCGGCTGCATCATATACAGTTCTTCCTTAAGATGCCCGTTAAGGAATGCTGTTTTGACGTCCATCTGCCATATCTCATAATCATAGTATGCGGCAATTGCTAACATGATTCGGACGGACTTTAGCTTCGCTACGGGAGAGAATGTCTCGTTGTAGTCAATCCCTTGAACCTGTCGATAACCCTTAGCGACAAGTCGAGCTTTATAGATGGTAAATTTACCATCCGCGTCCGTCTTCTTCTTAAAGATCCATTTGTTTTCTATCGCTCGCCGATCATCGGGCAAGTCTGTCAAAGTCCATACTTTGTTTTCATACATGGATTCTATCTCGGATTTCATGGCTTCAAGCCATTTGTTGGATTCCGGGCCCGTCATTGCTTCTTCATAGTTCGAAGGTTCATTGTTGTCTAACAACATGATTTCTAGGACAGGGTTGCCGTACCATTCTGGTGCGGAACGTGTCCTTGTGGACCTACGAAGTTCAGCAGTAACTTGATCCGAAGTACTTTGATCATTATCATGGTATTCCTCTTCAGTTGGTGTGGGCATCACAGGAACGGTTTCCTGTGCTGCGTCACTATCCCGCTCAAGAGGTAGTACTTCATCGAGTTCTACTTTCCTCCCACTTACTTCTTTCGAGAGAAACTCTTTTTCCAGAAAGCATCCGTTCTTGGCAACAAAGATCTTGCCTTTGGATCTTAAGTAGAAGGTATACCCTATAGTTTCCTTAGGGTATCCTATGAATACGCATTTTTCCGACTTGGGTTCGAGCTTTTCAGGTTGAAGTTTCTTGACATAAGCTTCGCATCCCCAAACTTTTAGAAACGACAGCTTAGGTTTCTTTCCAAACCATAATTCATACGGTGTCGTCTCAACGGATTTAGACGGTGCCCTATTTAAAGTGAATGTAGCTGTCTCTAGAGCGTATCCCCAAAATGATAGCGGTAAATCGGTAAGAGACATCATAGACCGCACCATATCCAATAGAGTGCGATTACGACGTTCGGACACACCGTTTCGCTAAGGTGTTCCAGGCGGCGTGAGCTGTGAAACGATTCCACATTTCTTTAAGTGTGTACCAAATTCGTGACTTAAGTATTCTCCTCCACGATCTGATCGTAAGAATTTTATCTTTCGGTCACGTTGATTCTCCACCTCATTCTGAAATTCCTTGAACTTTTCAAAGGTCTCAGACTTGTGTTTCATTAAGTAGACATACCCATATCTACTCAAGTCATCTGTGAGGGTAAGAACATAACGATATCCTCCGCGAGCCTCAACGCTCATTGGACCGCACACATCGGTATGTATGATTTCCAACAAGTAGGTTGCTCGCTCCATTGTTCCGGAGAACGGAGTCTTGGTCATTTTACCTAAGAGGCATGGTTCGCACGTGTCAAACGATTCATAATCAAGAGACTCTAAAAGTCCATCGGCATGGAGCTTCTTCATGCGCTTGACACCAATGTGACCAAGGCGGCAGTGCCACAAGTATGTGGGACTATCGTTATCAACTTTAAATCTTTTGGCATCTACACTATGAACATGTGTAATATTACGCTCGAGATTCATTAAGAATAAACCATTGACCATCGGAGCATGACCATAAAACATATCTCTCATATAAATCGAACAACCATTATTCTCAGACTTAAATGAGTAGCCATCTCGTATTAAACGAGATCCAGATACAATGTTCATGCTCAAACTTGGCACTAAATAACAATTATTAAGGTTCAAAACTAATCCCGTAGGAAAATGTAGAGGCAGCGTGCCGACGGCGATCACATCGACTCTGGAACCATTCCCGACGCGCATCGTCACCTCGTCCTTCGCCAGTCTCCGTTTATTCCGCAGCTCCTGCTGTGAGTTACAAATATGAGCAACGGCACCGGTATCAAATACCCAGGAGTTACTACGAGTACTGGTAAGGTACACATCAATCACATGTATATCAAATATACCTTTGGTGTTGCCGGCCTTCTTATCCGCTAAGTATTTGGGGCAGTTCCGCTTCCAGTGACCCTTCCCCTTGCAATAAAAGCACTCAGTCTCAGGCTTGGGTCCATTCTTTGACTTCTTCCCGGTAACTGGCTTACCAGGCGCGGCAACATCTTTGCCGTCCTTCTTGAAGTTCTTCTTACCCTTGCCCTTCTTGAACTTAGTGGTCTTATTGACCATCAACACGATCCGAGTCGACTAGTCCGTGTCCGATCATCACGTGAGACGGACTAGTCATCGTCGGTGAACATTTTCATGTTGATCGTATCTTCCATACGACTCGTGTTCGACCTTTCGGTCTCCGTGTTCCGAGGCCATGTCTGCACATGCTAGGCTCGTCAAGTTAACCCTAAGTGTTTTCGCTTTGTAAAACTGTCTTACACCCGTTGTATGTGAACGTAAGAATCCATCACACCCGATCATCACGTGGTGCTTAGAAACGACGAACTGTAGCAACGGTGCACAGTTAGGGGAGAACACTTCTTGAAATTTTATAAGGGATCATCTTATTTACTACCGTCGTCCTAAGTAAACAAGATGCATAATACATAATAAACATCACATGCAATTATATAGTTGTGACATGATATGGCCAATATCATATAGCTCCATTGATCTTCATCTTCGGGGCTCCATGATCATCTTGTCACCGGCTTGACACCATGATCTCCATCATCATGATCTCCATCATCGTGTCTTCATGAAGTTGTCACGCCAACGACTACTTCTACTTCTATGACTAACGTTTAGCAATAAAGTAAAGTAGTTTACATGACGTTTATTCAATGACACGCAGGTCATACAAAAAAAATAATGACAACTCCTATGGCTCCTGCCGGTTGTCATACTCATCGACATGCAAGTCGTGAATCCTATTACAAAGAACATGATCTCATACATCACAATTCATCATTCATCACAACTTCTGGCCATATCACATCACATGATCAATCGCTGCAAAAACAAGTTAGACGTCCTCTAATTGTTGTTGCATCTTTTACGTGGCTGCAATTGGGTTCTAGCAAGAACGTTTTCTTACCTACGAATCACCACAACGTGATTTTGTCAACTTCTATTTACCCTTCATAAGGGCCCTGTTCATCGATTCCGCTCCAACTAAAATGGGAGAGACAGACACCCGCCAGCCACCTTATGCAACTAGTGCATGTCAGTCGGTGGAACCGGTCTCACGTAAGCGTACGTGTAAGGTTGGTCCGGGCCGCTTCATCCCACAATACCGTTGAGCAAGAAAAGACTAGTAGAGGCAAGTAAGATGACAAAATCCACGCCCACAACAAAGTTGTGTTCTACTCGTGCAAAGAGAACTACGCATAGACCTAGCTCATGATGCCACTGTTGGGGAACGTTGCAGAAAATTAAAATTTTTCCTACGGTTTCACCAAGATCCATCTATGAGTTCATCTAAGCAACGAGTCTAGGGAGAGAGTTTGCATCTACATACCACTTGTAGATCGCGTGCGGAAGCTTGCAAGGTGATGATGTAGTCGTACTCGACGTGATCCAAATCACCAATGACCTGCGCCGAACGGACGGCACCTCCGCGTTCAACACACGTACGGAACAGCCACGTCTCATCCTTCTTGATCCAGCAAGGGAGGGAGGAGAGGTTGAGGGAGATGGCACCAGCAGCAGCACGACGGCGTGGTGTTGATGGAGCTGCAGTACTCCGGCAGAGCTTCGCTAAGCACTATGGAGGTGGATGAGGTGTTGGGGAGGGAGAAGGAGGCAACCAAAGGCCGAGACGTTCAGGTATGAAGTCCCTCCTCTCCCCCACTATATATAGGGGTGCCAAGGGGGGGTGGCCGGCCCTAGGAGATCCAATCTCCTAGGGGGTGCGGCGGCCAAGGGGGGTTTTCCCTCCCCCCAAGGCACCTAGGAGGTGCCTTACCCTCCTAGGACTCTTGCCCCCCTTGAACCCTAGGCGCATGGGCCTATGTGGGGCTGGTGCCCTTGGCCCATTAGGCCAAGGCGCACCCCACACAGCCCATGTGCCCCCCCGGGACAGGTGGACCCACCCGGTGGACCCCCGGGACCCTTCCGGTGGTCCCGGTACAATACCGATAACCCCGAAACTTGTCCCGATGCCCGAAACAGGACTTCCCATATATAAATCTTTACCTCCGGACCATTCCGGAACTCCTCGTGACGTCCGGGATCTCATCCGGGACTCCGAACAACATTCGGGTTACTGCATATATATATCCCTATAACCCTAGCGTAACTGAACCTTAAGTGTGTAGACCCTACGGGTTCGGGAGACATGCAGACATGAACGAGACTCTCTCAGTCAATAACCATCAGCGGGATCTGGATACCCATGATGGCTCCCACATGCTCCTCGATGTTGTCATCGGATGAACCACTATGTCGAGGATTCGATCAAACCCTGTATGCAATTCCCTTTGTCAATCGGTACGTTACTTACCCGAGACTCGATCGTCGGTATCCCAATACCTTGTTCAGTCTCGTTACCGGCAAGTCACTTTACTCGTACCGTAATGCATGATCCCGTGTCCAACACCTTGGTCACATTGAGCTCAATATGATGATGCATTACCGAGTGGGCCCAGAGATACCTCTCCGTCATACGGAGTGACAAATCCCAGTCTCGATCCGTGTCAACCCAACAGCTACTTTCGGAGATACCTGTAATGTACCTTTATAGTCACCCAGTTATGTTGTGACGTTTGGTACACCCAAGGCATTCTTACGGTATCCGGGAGTTACACGATCTCATGGTCGAAGGAAGAGATACTTGACACTTGCAAAGCTCTAGCAAAACGAACTACACGATCTTTTATGCTATGCTTAGAATTGGGTCTTGTCCATCACATCATTCTCCTAATGATGTGATCCCGTTATCAATGACATCCAATGTCGATAGTCAGGAAACCATGACTATCTGTTGATCACAACGAGCTGGTCAACTAGAGGCTTACCAGGGACATTGTGTGGTCTAAGTATTCACACGTGTATTACGATTTCCGGATAATACAGTTATAGCATGAATAAAAGACAATTATCATGAACAATGAAATATAATAATACTTTTATTATTGCCTCTAGGGCATATTTCCAACATGTACATCCATGACAAATTTATGACAGAATCAAGATAGTCATACCTGTGCTGTCGTAGAAGTGTCCCATGACATTACCAAAATTATTATCACGGAAGTGTCCACTTCCATCACGCTAAATCGCGCGTCACAGAAGTGCTTTCGTCAAGGGTGACCGACACGTGGCATCCACCGTAACGGAACGCCATTAAGCTATCGGATCGGGTTTTGGATCCGATAACCCGTTAACAGCCCCGACCAATGGGGATTTTCCACGTGTAAAATCATCATTGGCTGGAGGAAACATGTGTTGGCTCATCGTTGGGACAGATGTCAACCACTCATTGGATGGAAGGCTCCTATGATACGTCGACACGTGGCACGGCCCAACAAAGGCCCATTCCTGTGAAAAGGCCGGCCTGTTTGACTTGGTCAAAATCTGGCGGGCCGGCCCATGGAAAGCCTGTTAACGGCCTGTTCGAATATAGCCCATTTACAGCCCGCTAACCCAAGGCCCGTTACACCCTATCCGAATTAGGCCCAGTAGCGTCATCTGGGCCATCCAATATGATTCTAGCCCGTTTTCACTTCTTGCCCATGTATGGCCCATGATGTCTTTCGGCCCATATGAAGCCCTATGTAACTCTTGGCCTACTAACGTCCCGTGGAGAAACTGGGCTGTAATGAACAGTGTATCACTTTACACCCATTAACGGCCCGTGGTGAAACTGGCCGTAATGAACAGTGTATCACTTTATACCCATTAACAACCCGTTATTCCGTTGGGCCGTTTCTAGCCCATGTTATCTTTCGGCCTTCTCAGAGCCCATTTATTCTTGGTCTCATTTCCAGCATTCGTTTACTTATGACTCGTTACTGTCATTTTCTGCTTGTGGGCCAAATTCAGCCCGTGGTTACAGTCGGCCCGTTTGTGGTCCGTTAATACATTGGGCCGATTTCATAGCGTCATCAAATACGGCCTATTAACGATGGCCCGTTATGGTCCGTCCATGAACGGGCGATTCCAACTCTAGCCCGTTTACGGCCATAATGCGGTCTGTTTGGCCCATGTTTGGACAATCAATTATACGACCCGTATAAGGCCCATTGATAATACGGCCCACAAAAGGCCCATTGTTTCTATGGCCCGTAGAAGGCCCATTGTTTCTACGGCCCATAGAAGGCCCACTATTTCTACGGCCAGTAGGAGGCCCAGTGTCACTACAGTCAATATTAGCCCATGGTTATTGTGGCCTAGTTTTCAAAAATAGGTTATTGCAGCCACTTGCTAACCGCGGAAAAAGAACTGCAATGACTACAAGCAAACAAATAAACAAGACAACAAGGAAATAAATAAGCAAGGAACTAATGTTAGGCTATCACGGCTATTACACATATTACATCCACTGGGCATCAAAGTTCACCACCATTGCAAATATAGGGAACAAAGCAGCATATCATATACACTGGTTGTCAAAGTTGGCGACCAGCGCAAATAAACGCCGCAGCAAAACAAATCCAAAACTGAAACCACTTCAGAAGATCTCAGGAAACAATATCCTGGGTACCCATAATGCTGGCAAGATGCTTAGCAAGCTTATTAACTTTCTCTTGTTTGGCGCTTAAATCCTCCAGCGCTTGCTGTTGCACCAGAAAATATGCATCTGAATTCTGCAGGGACTTCCTCAGTCCTTCAGCTTCCTGTCACAGCACATCTGATCGATGTCTTTCAACTTGAAGTTGAGACTCAAGAAGATGAACTGATTCAGGCAGCGAGTTCGAAGAGCTTGTGCCAGCAGTAGTGGCTAGTAACTCGAACACTACATCAAGACAGGACTTTTGGGTTCCCTCACTATCGTCAAGATAGTTTTTATCAACTTTCTTGGAGACGAAGAGGGATGTCTCACTATCGTGAACCTTATCCGCATTACTTCCTTTACCATTGGATAACACAGTATTGTTCTCCAATATTTTGTCCGCATTCTAAAAGAGAAACAAGCAGACACATCACATGTTTACCATGTTGTATATGAAACTCATTTTGGTAAATGAGTTCAGTAGTAAAGTGGATAGGATAACAGCATGAAACAAACATATATCTATGTACCATGGTCACTTTATGGTCTATACCATTCTAGTTTTTGTTGCCAAATCAAGATAGAGACACAGTTCAAATAATATTTGTTCAAGGCAAAGCAGAATAGACAGAATATAAGTGTGGGTAACTATAGAGCAATAACAACACTTGTAATGTGCATGACATGAGAACATAACTATTTATTCAATTGAAACTGAAATCAACATAGAGCAGGTTACAACAGCAAACCAGTTAAAGAAACAGGTTTAAAACATACCTGTTGCGCGATTGGAGTTTCAATTCCATCCTTCAAATTTGAAAATAGTTGGTATGAGTAAATACAGTCATGCAAGAGCAAAGGAGTATGAACCATAGCTACAGAACCTGACCTAAGAACAAATCTTCTTCTCCTTTAAGCGTTGAGTTGGGATTCGGAGTGGTGGTCCTCGTGCTTTGGGCACTGCAGTTCCCTTACTAACTGCTCGTATTTGGGTGCTCTGTGGTGGAGACGGTGTTGTGTCAACTGGAACTGGGTTACTATCTGCCGGGGTTGGGGTTAGAAGGGGTGTAGCTGGTTCTCTGTCCAACTGGGTAGGGGTACAATCTGCAAGAGTCTGGATTATGTGTGGTGGATCTGGTCCTTGGGCAAGTACAACTGTGGTTCTATCTGCATCAACTGGTAGCACTATCTTTTCTGAAGACTGTGTTGTTACTCCCTTAGATACTGCCATCACGCTCTCCAATTCAAATGGCTGATAAATAAGAAAAGTAATTGAAAGTATAGAAATTGTATGATAGAAAGGCGCAATGGATAGTGGGGAATAAAAGAGTGTCACATCCCTAGTTCTGGCCTGTCCTATGCCTGCTTCCATCTGAGCATCATGTTTAAATTTTTGAAACCTGAACTGAGGAATTTTGGAAGCCTCAAAAACTTAAATAAAAGAAGGGCAAAAACCCTAAAAATCTCATTCATTGCTCCAAAATGCTCTTCTTAAATGTTTGATAATTTTGGTAAGGGTTCTGGTCCCAACCAAAATATTGAACATTTTTAAGGATTTATTTTTGGGACTTTGAATTTAAATCATTAGCTATTTGAATTTGAATTATATTCATATAACTAGAGTATAATTTCAAATACCCCTGAAATATTTTATGAGCTTTTGGAAAAGTCCATATAGCAAAATAAAAATATTCAGAGGAGCTTTTGGCATTGCTTGAATTATTTTAAATTCAAAACAGTGGCAAAAGATTAAATAAAAATAAAACAAACAGAACAATAAAACAGGAGAGAGAGGAAACCTACCTGGGCCACTTACCCGCAGCCTACCTGGCGCCACCAACCGGCCCAGCCGGCCCAGCCCATCTCCACCCCCTCCCCTGTCGTCTTCCTCCCTCGCCAGAAGGACAGAGGCGAGGCGTGGCGCGCGCCCGAGAGGCCTCGGCCACCTCCTGCTTCCTCCTCAACGCCCGGAGACGCCACACACCTCCCTGCCTCTCTTCCTCACTCTCCCGCGTCCCCATCCTCTCCCCGGAACACTCTCCCCCTCCTCCGTTCTCCTCACCCGACGGAGCCTCCGCCACCGACGAGAGCCACCGTGGCTACCGGCCACCCCACGCCTCACCGACGCCCCAGGAAGCTCCGCCCCGACCCCCTCTTCCTCCCCACCGATCCACGGCCCTCCGGAAGCCCTGCAGCGTCGCCCTCAAGCTCGCACCCAACCTTCGGCCGCCGGCGAACTTTCGAGGATTCGCGAGCTCCAGCCCCTCCCCGGCCTCTCCGTTGCCTCCACCAGATCCGCTGTGAGCTACTCTTCCATTCCCCCTCCTCCTCGCGCTCGTTCCCGTACTCTAGCCGCCCTAACCACCTTGCCGAGTGCTCCTCGCCGCCGGCCATGGCACCGCCGTGGCCACAGGTGTCTTAGCTCGCGTCTGAGCACGCCCTCGGGCTCGAGATGTTCCCAGGAGCCAAAAACTCCCATCGGTTCGTCCGTAGCCGCACCATAGCATCGTCTTAGGCGATGCCCGAGCTCCGGTCGCCGCCTCTCTCGCCGTAGTTGCCGCTACCGGTCACCCGAGCCGCGGCCACAGCCACCGCTGGACGCGCCGCGTCGCGGACGTTCTAATGAGCCAAACCGCGCGCCAAACCATCGCCCCTAGCTCAAATCCGAGCCGCGCCGCCGTGCGGAATGGTCGCCGCCGGCGATACTCCGGCGACTGCCGACGGGGCACGCTTAATTAGTGTTAATGGCCCCACTAATTAAACCCACAGCCACTGACAGTGGGCCCCACCCCTGGTCAAACCCCAGTCAGCGCTGGGTTTGACCGGGATTAGCTCCTGTGTCACTGACGTGTGGCCCCCACACGTCAGGTTTGACCCGAGCCAGCCCAGTTGACTCTGCTGACGTCACAGTGACGTGGTGCTGACGCCATAATCATTTCTGGATTTAATATTATTCAGGAAATTCCAGAAAATGCCCTAAACTTCAAAAAATCATAGAAATTCAACCGTAGCTCCAAATTAAATAATTTATATATGAAAAATTATCAGAAAAATTCAAGGAATCCATTTGTACCATTTTCATGCATGTTAGAACAACTTATAGGTGCTGTTTAGCACAAATCATATAAATGGCATCTGAATAATCACATATGGAGTTTGAATTTGAATCTTATATTCAAACCAACTTCATTTAATCTGTTGCTAGTTGCATTAGCTCAAAACACATTCATATTGCCATGTCATGAGCATGCATCATATTGTGCATTGCATTGATTGTATTTCTTCTTTGTTGTCGGTATCTGTTCCCTCCCGGTAGAGGATGTTCCGACGTTGTGATCGTTGACACTGATGAAGACTCAATGTTATCTTCAGAAGTGCCAGGCAAGCAAAAACCCCTTGTTCATTCCGATAAAATCCCACTCTCTCGCTCCTGCTCTCTTTTACTGCATTAGGACAACACTGATTCATCTGTTACTTGCTGCGGTAGTTGAACCCCTTTATCCTTTGCATGACCTGTCATTGCCACAGTAAATAGATGAAACCCACTAGCATGAGTAGGAGTTGTTTGAGCCCTGTTGTGCCTACTCATTCATGCTTGTTTGTCATGCCTGCTACTGCTTAGAGTCGAGTCAGGTCTGATTCATCCGGGATGAATCAGAGGTGTGTGAGCATGTCCTACGGTGTGTGAGCTAAGCGTGTGAACACGATTTGGTAAAGGTAGCGGTGAGAGGCCATGTAGGAGTACATGGTGGGTTGTCTCATTGCAGCCGTCCTCAGGAACTGAGTTCTGTGTTTGTGATCCATGATTCAGCTACTACCACGCATTGGGCCCGAAACCAATGGACCCTCTCGGCTTCTTGATCACCCTTGTCCTCTGTCCAGGAGTTGCAAGTAGTTTCTGGTGTTTGTAGTATGCTGGAGGCCGTGCACAGCGCTGACCGTAGGGGTGGGCTGTGATGCGGTAGGCACGTGGCACGGTGTACCGGGCGCCCGTTTGGTGTCTCGGGAACCCTGTTCACATCGTTTGGGGCTGTGAGCGAAACTCCGGCCGGATCTCCTCATGGATGGAACCCGAATAGGCGATAAACCTGGACTAGAGACTTGAGTGTTTAGGTAGGCCGTGGCCGACACCCACGTTGGGCTTCCGCTTGAAGGTTGCCGAGTACATGTCGTGTAAACGACGGTAAGTGGTGAGAGCGTGTGTGAAGAAGTACACCCGTGCAGGGTTAACATCATCTATTCGAATAGCCGTGTCCGCGGTAAAGGACTTCTGGGTTGCTTATATCAGTTCATAGACAAGTGAAAGTGGATACCCTAAAATACGCAAGATAAGCGTGAGTGCTATGGATGGCGTCCTCGTAGGGAGACGGGAGCGGATCCATAGTGGTGTATTGATATGGTGAATATGTGGACTCATGTGCGCCACCTCAAAAGAGTTACATTGCAGTCGTAGTTCAGGATAGTCACCGAGTCAAAGCTGGCTTGCTGCAGTTAAACCCCACCATCCCTTTGTTGATAATGATGCATATGTAGTTAGTTCTGATGTAAGTCTTGCTGGGTACATTTGTACTCACGTTTGCCTATTTTATGTTTTTGCAGAGAGACTTCAGTCTCACTAGTATTTCCGCGTGGTCTTCGACGTTTATCTTGTTACCTCAGCTACGATCTTGTGCCTCGGCAGGATCTGATAGATAGTCAGGCTTTTCAGCCTTTTCCATTTATAGATGTCTGTACTCAGACATGATAGCTTCCGCTTGTGCTTTGACTTGTATGCTCTGATTGTTGGGTCATAAGACCCATGTTTGTAATATCTCGCTCCTCGGAGCCTATTGAATATTTACTTGTGTCGTAGAGTCATGTTGTGATGCCTTGTTGTATTTGCACATATCGAGCATATTGTGTGTATGATTGAAATGCTTGGTATGTGTGGGATCTGACTATCTAGTTGTTTATCCTTAGTAGCCTCTCTTACCGGGAAATGTCTCCTAGTGTTTCCACCGAGCCATGGTAGCTTGCTACTGCTTCGGAACACTTAGGCTGGCCGGCATGTGTCCTTCTTCGTTCCTGTGTCTGTCCCTTCGGGGAAATGTCACGCATTGAGTATCGGAGGCCTGTTAGCCCGCTACAGCCCGGTTTACCGGAGTCCTGCTAGCCCAGTGCTACAGCCCGGACCCACTTGCTGATGACCGACACGTTCGATGCTGGGTCATGGATGCCTGTCCCTGTAAGTCTGTGCCACTTTGGGTTTACGACTAGCCATGTCAGCCCGGGCTCCTTATCATATGGGTGCTAGCGACACTATCATATACGTGTGCCAAAAGACGCAAACGGTCCCGGGCAAAGGTAAGGCGACACCCGTGGGAATACCGTGCGTGAGGCCGCAAAGTGATATGAGGTGTTACATGCTAGACCTATGTGGCATCGAGTCGGGGTCCTGACAGCGTTGGTATCAGAGCTTGACTGCCTGTAGGATTACCAAGCCAAACTGGTCGAAGTTGAGTCTAGAAATTCTTTAGTTATATAAGGGAATTGATTGTGGGATGGAACGTAAGGCTCTTTTTACTCCTTATACCTTATGCCCTTCTGATCTGAGCCATCTTATCTTTCCTGCAGGGATTAAGAACTAGGCTTTCTCTTCTTTCTATCAGGATCACGTGTTACTAATCCGTAGACTTATAGATTGTTGGATTAAGCCTCAGTTCAGTTTCTACCTCTGTATGTTAATTGTTGATCTCCAAACCTTGATATTGTGCTTCTGAGTGGTTATGCCACCATTTTTGTGAATGTCTCAAATCTTTTCTGAGCATTTACAGCCGTTATGCTGTCCGAGTCATCCCAGGTTTCTAAGTAGTCTGATGCATTTGCAAATCCTTTCTTTCCGTTTCAATGTTCCCATGGGCCAGATTAACCACACTAATCAGTGAGTTGAGGTACTCCGTTACCTTGACATATATGTTGGAGATATTATTATGACCCTAGGTGTCTTAGGGGATCATCTAGTAATTTAGCAATGCTTTTGTATCCCCAGTGTGATGATTCTGGCCATTATTTTTGAAAGCATCCCGTGATGCTACTTAGTAATAGGTATTCTGTTCCTGGGTTCTTGAACCCGAGATTCACTCTACCTACTTCATGTTGATAGTAATTGCTAGTGCCTTTAGGATATTAGTAACCTTTGCGATAGTCCTTGAAGTCCGTGGTATCTTCTTCTTCCAAATACCATGAACTACTTATGGCAGAAGTTCCTCGTTGAACTGAAATATCACAACAGGATTATTCTTGATGAGTTCTCCATTATATATTGTGGCTCTGCCAGTTCTACCTTTCTGCATGGGTTATCCGGAAGAAATATGTTGAACTTCGTTCGACATGCTAAACCATGCATCCACAACTCAGAAAATCGTATGTTCCTTTGAGTTGTCCCTCTTTAGTTGTCTTCTGACCCTCGTTTATCAATTGATAGTCAAGAGTATGCGTGCAATCGTTCATCGATACCTATTACTCTTGTGGTCCGTCAAGCCATTCTATTCCGGAATGACTAGGAGAAACAAACTCCAGTACCTCATCCATATCTAGGATTGGGTCAAAACAATTGTACTCCGTAGATCAAAATGCCAATCCAGCTTTTGCTCTGTTCTACCTTGGAGTATTACCATCTTTATATCAAGAATGTCATGGGAATTGCACACCATCCTATGAACTCTTGACACAGTGATACTTCTCACCATCATTAGTCATTCCTCGGTCTTCGTGTTGATGCAACCGGAATGTCGACAAGTGAGTCGTGATGTGTGAAATCAATACTGCTAGCAACTCCGTTGTTTGGTAGTTAAAGGACAATAATTTCATTCTTAGCGTGTTGGTTAGTGAATCATCATTCTAAGATTGATCGTGCTACCTAGTCCATTCTCCTGGTTCACTCCTCGATCGATGAGTTAGGATTATTTCAAATCCTTGCCCTACTGATCATATCGTCTTGCCCTGAAAAGCAAGATTGTTCTCGAGCTTAGTAACATACCGGTGGTTCGTGATTTTCCGGATATCTTCTCGGAAGTATTACCAGGTTGTCACCTAACCGCTGTGTTGAGCTTGTGATCAAGTTGGGTTCTTGTGAACCACCCTCTCTCCAAGACCGGGTGTTAGATATCCCTAAGCTAGTTGGTTAAGCTAGACAACAACTTGGAGAGTTGGAAGATAAAATCTTGCCTGACTTAGTTCGTTCCAAAGGGATATTCTTGTGTAGTGTGTGTTGAAGAAAGATGATATCTTCATCGATTGGTCCCTGTGATCAGTTGTTGGACCTATTGTCTTATCAATCCTTTGATTTGAGTGTGGGCTATCGTCAAATCAAATCAGTACCAACGATGCTCGTAATGTTGTCTTATTCGTGGTTGATCCCTCGAGCACACACCATTACATCTTTGGTCTGACCAATGCTATCACCGTGTTCACTTAACTATGGAATTCCTTTTAAAAGGAAACCTAGATGAATTGTTGTTGAGCCCATTGGCAACATCCTTATCTCCTCCATGATGTTGTTGAACAATAAGCTAGTGTTGGAAACTTTTGAAAGCATTTGTTCATGCTAGCTCATGAAGCATATGTTTGGATGAAGGTAGTGACTTCCTTTAATTCATGTGCATCTGTTGCAAGTTGCCGCCGTGGATTCGAGAAAGTCAATGTTGCTTTCTTTGGAATCATTCCAAATCAGTCATGCACACGTGCGAAGAATGCTGTGGTTTGAAGACTTGCAACCTTCAATCTATATGTATCCCTAGCACACCAAGCCACTGATTGATTTGTTCAAGGAGAAGAAGTTCCTTCATGAGAGCTAATCCGGACTTATGTAAGGACTTCGATACCCTCGTTGATGGTTCCCCCTCCTGAACTCGGTAGTGTTTTATTATAAGACTACTTTGTGGTCATGCTTGTCTGGAACAACGTGTTCACATGTTTGTAGCAGAACCAGCTCATGTTTTGGAGCTTGCTATCGTAGTTCATCTCCCGAGAATCCCGCAACGTCATCTCGTCGATTTGTGTTGCAAACTTCCGTTTTTCTTCCTAGACTCGATGAGTCTGGAATATCCTGACACCAACCAGATCTGAATCTCAGGCAGATATGATGGTTGGAATATTTCCCAAGAATTATAATATTGGTCGCGCGATAACCGGTAAAGTGGATGTCGTGGCCAACACACCCAGCCGGAAGACCTGTTATTATAATATCTTGATTGATGAAGTTGGCCACCTCCCCATAGGGATGTCGTAGGATTTACTCCCTAGTTTCCCTATGGATTTCTGTGTTCCGAAGTCCGACCTTTTTACTTGATGTTCTAGATATCAAACCATATCTATGAATGGGTACACTAGCACATCAAGGAGAACATTAGAAGCGGAGTGCTAAATGTCTCTCGGTCGATCATCCAGATTCTATCTCCTTGGCCCCGTCAAGGGTGAAACCTGAGAAGGTGTTATCTTTCTTTGCATCTGCATCCTCCATCACCATTCATCATGGTAGCAAGTTGTGTTGCCAGGATCCTTGACACGGATGTTGGTAAAACCTTGATGATTATGGAATTGCTCAAGTTCTTGAGAGCACGCGCAAGTGCTAGGTTTGATCGTCGGCATTAACTGTATAGTGCTCTCAGTTTCCTCGGTTATGCTATAACCATTCCAATAGTGGAATAACTCTCTACTGTTGAGCCTCTCCCAGTTACCAGAATCATTCCCAGCATTTGCATTTTGTTCCCAGCTTGCACCGCCAATGTGTCATTCTACCATGGGTCTCTTCCATTTCCGGTGATAAGCAAATTCATCCATTACGTTGTCTTCAACAAGGTAATCCACATCATCCAAGTTTGAGTATGCCATTCTACCGACCCCCTCCAAACGATCGCTCGAGAATTGTCTTAGGCTGGTTTAAAGAGTTTCAATGATCTCTGAATCAAAAGTAATTCTTTTTGCCACTTAAGGGAATATCTCTACGAGTCACCTTCCCTAAGGTGTATCGTTATGGTATCATGGCAACTCAACTCCTCGCTACGTTGACAATCGTTTACCACCTTCTTAAACGTGAAATTGTTGTCTACCTAGTGAACCTTCGTCATCCGTTTCTTCCTACCCCTCTTGATGTGTATCTCGTGTCTCAACCCGAGAGATGGTCCTATGTCTCATTCCGTGAGTTGTTCGATCTTCGAGAAGATCGACCCTTCTAGAGTCTCCTTCTTCCCTCCATGTCATGTTGACAGGATTTCTCAGAGCAGGACTTCAAGACAATGATGGTGTTCAAATCAACGTTCATTTGAAGTGCACCCTGGATCATGAAGATTATACTAGTTTGCGTTTTCCCTTCGTCTTACCCTACCCTTGAATCTCGGGTCGAGATTCTTGTTTAGTGGGGGTGAGTTGTCACATCCCTAGTTCTGGCCTGTCCTATGCCTGCTTCCATCTGAGCATCATGTTTAAATTTTTGAAACCTGAACTGAGGAATTTTGGAAGCCTCAAAAACTTAAATAAAAGAAGGGCAAAAACCCTAAAAATCTCATTCATTGCTCCAAAATGCTCTTCTTAAATGTTTGATAATTTTGGTAAGGGTTCTGGTCCCAACCAAAATATTGAACATTTTTAAGGATTTATTTTTGGGACTTTGAATTTAAATCATTAGCTATTTGAATTTGAATTATATTCATATAACTAGAGTATAATTTCAAATACCCCTGAAATATTTTATGAGCTTTTGGAAAAGTCCATATAGCAAAATAAAAATATTCAGAGGAGCTTTTGGCATTGCTTGAATTATTTTAAATTCAAAACAGTGGCAAAAGATTAAATAAAAATAAAACAAACAGAACAATAAAACAGGAGAGAGAGGAAACCTACCTGGGCCACTTACCCGCAGCCTACCTGGCGCCACCAACCGGCCCAGCCGGCCCAGCCCATCTCCACCCCCTCCCCTGTCGTCTTCCTTCCTCGCCAGAAGGACAGAGGCGAGGCGTGGCGCGCGCCCGAGAGGCCTCGGCCACCTCCTGCTTCCTCCTCGACGCCCGGAGACGCCACGCACCTCCCTGCCTCTCTTCCTCACTCTCCCGCATCCCCATCCTCTCCCCGGAACACTCTCCCCCTCCTCCGTTCTCCTCACCCGAACGGAGCCGCCGCCACCGACGAGAGCCACCGGGCTACCGGCCACCCCACGCCTCACCGATGCCCCAGGAAGCTCCGCCCCGACCCCCTCTTCCTCCCCACCGATCCACGGCCCTCCGGAAGCCCTGCAGTGTCGCCCTCAAGCTCGCCCCCAACCTTCGGCCGCCGGCGAACTTTCGAGGATTCGCGAGCTCCAGCCCCTCCCCGGCCTCGCCGTTGCCTCCACCAGATCCGCTGTGAGCTACTCTTCATTCCCCCTCCTCCTCGCGCTCGTTCCCGTACTCTAGCCGCCCTAACCACCTTGCCGAGCGCTCCTCGCCGCCGGCCATGGCACCGTCGTGGCCACAGGTGTCTTAGCTCGCGTCTGAGCACGCCCTCGGGCTCGAGATGTTCCCAGGAGCCGAAAACTCCCATCGGTTCTTCCGTAGCCGCACCATAGCATCGTCTTAGGCGATGCCCGAGCACCGGTCGCCGCCTCTCTCGCCGTAGTTGCCGCTACCGGTCACCCCAGCCGCGGCCACAGCCACCGCTGGACGCGCTGCGTCGCGGACGTTCTAATGAGCCAAACCGCGCGCCAAACCATCGCCCCTAGCTCAAATCCGAGCCGCGCGGCCGTGCGGAATGGTCGCCGCCGGCGATACTCCGGCGACTGCCGACGGGGCACGCTTAATTAGTGTTAATGGCCCCACTAATTAAACCCACAGCCACTGACAGTGGGCCCCACCCCTGGTCAAACCCCAGTCAGCGCTGGGTTTGACCGGGATTAGCTCATGTGTCACTGACGTGTGGCCCCCACACGTCAGGTTTGACCCGAGCCAGCCCAGCTGACTCTGCTGACGTCACAGTGACGTGGTGCTGACGCCATAATCATTTCTGGATTTAATATTATTCAGGAAATTCCAGAAAATGCCCTAAACTTCAAAAAATCATATAAATTCAACCGTAGCTCCAAATTAAATAATTTATATATGAAAAATTATCAGAAAAATTCAAGGAATCCATTTGTACCATTTTCATGCATGTTAGAACAACTTATAGGTGCTGTTTAGCACAAATCATATAAATGGCATCTGAATAATCACATATGGAGTTTGAATTTGAATCTTATATTCAAACCAACTTCATTTAATCTGTTGCTAGTTGCATTAGCTCAAAACACATTCATATTGCCATGTCATGAGCATGCATCATATTGTGCATTGCATTGATTGTATTTCTTCTTTGTTGTCGGTATCTGTTCCCTCCCGGTAGAGGATGTTCCGACGTTGTGATCGTTGACACTGATGAAGACTCAATGTTATCTTCAGAAGTGCAAGGCAAGCAAAAACCCCTTGTTCATTCCGATAAAATCCCACTCTCTCGCTCCTGCTCTCTTTTACTGCATTAGGACAACACCGATTCATCTGTTACTTGCTGCGGTAGTTGAACCCCTTTATCCTTTGCATGACCTGTCATTGCCACAGTAAATAGATGAAACCCACTAGCATGAGTAGGAGTTGTTTGAGCCCTGTTGTGCCTACTCATTCATGCTTGTTTGTCATGCCTGCTACTGCTTAGAGTCGAGTCAGGTCTGATTCATCCGGGATGAATCAGAGGTGTGTGAACATGTCCTACGGTGTGTGAGCTAAGCGTGTGAACACGATTTGGTAAAGGTAGCGGTGAGAGGCCATGTAGGAGTACATGGTGGGTTGTCTCATTGCAGCCGTCCTCAGGAACTGAGTTCTGTGTTTGTGATCCATGATTCAGCTACTACCACGCATTGGGCCCGAAACCAATGGACCCTCTCGGCTTCTTGATCACCCTTGTCCTCTGTCCAGGAGTTGCAAGTAGTTTCTGGTGTTTGTAGTATGCTGGAGGCCGTGTGCAGCGCTGACCGTAGGGGTGGGCTGTGATGCGGTAGGCATGTGGCACGGTGTACCGGGCGCCCGTTTGGTGTCTCGGGAACCCTGTTCACATCGTTTGGGGCTGTGAGCGAAACTCCGGCCGGATCTCCTCATGGATGGAACCCGAATAGGCGATAAACCTGGACTAGAGACTTGAGTGTTTAGGTAGGCCGTGGCCGACACCCACGTTGGGCTTCCGCTTGAAGGTTGTCGAGTACATGTCGTGTAAACGGCGGTAAGTGGTGAGAGCGTGTGTGAAGAAGTACGCCCCTGCAGGGTTAACATCATCTATTCGAATAGCCGTGTCCGCGGTAAAGGACTTCTGGGTTGCTTATATTAGTTCATAGACAAGTGAAAGTGGATACCCTAAAATACGCAAGATAAGCGTGAGTGCTATGGATGGCGTCCTCGTAGGGAGACGGGAGCGGATCCATAGTGGTGTATTGGTATGGTGAATATGTGGACTCATGTGCGCCACCTCAAAAGAGTTACATTGCAGTCGTAGTTCAGGATAGCCACCGAGTCAAAGCTGGCTTGCTGCAGTTAAACCCCACCATCCCTTTGTTGATAATGATGCATATGTAGTTAGTTCTGATGTAAGTCTTGCTGGGTACATTTGTACTCACGTTTGCCTATTTTATGTTTTTGCAGAGAGACTTCAGTCTCACTAGTATTTCCGCGTGGTCTTCGACGTTTAGCTTGTTACCTCAGCTACGATCTTGTGCCTCGGCAGGATCTGATAGATAGTCAGGCTTTTCAGCCTTTTCCATTTATAGATGTCTGTACTCAGACATGATAGCTTCCGCTTGTGCTTTGACTTGTATGCTCTGATTGTTGGGTCATAAGACCCATGTTTGTAATATCTCGCTCCTCGGAGCCTATTGAATATTTACTTGTGTCGTAGAGTCATGTTGTGATGCCTTGTTGTATTTGCACATATCGAGCATATTGTGTGTATGATTGAAATGCTTGGTATGTGTGGGATCTGACTATCTAGTTGTTTATCCTTAGTAGCCTCTCTTACCGGGAAATGTCTCCTAGTGTTTCCACCGAGCCATGGTAGCTTGCTACTGCTTCGGAACACTTAGGCTGGCCGGCATGTGTCCTTCTTCGTTCCTGTGTCTGTCCCTTCGGGGAAATGTCACGCATTGAGTATCGGAGGCCTGTTAGCCCGCTACAGCCCGGTTTACCGGAGTCCTGCTAGCCCAGTGCTACAGCCCGGACCCACTTGCTGATGACCGACACGTTCGATGCTGGGTCATGGATGCCTGTCCCTGTAAGTCTGTGCCACTTTGGGTTTACGACTAGCCATGTCAGCCCGGGCTCCTTATCATATGGGTGCTAGCGACACTATCATATACGTGTGCCAAAAGACGCAAACGGTCCCGGGCAAAGGTAAGGCGACACCCGTGGGAATACCGTGCGTGAGGCCGCAAAGTGATATGAGGTGTTACATGCTAGACCTATGTGGCATCGAGTCGGGGTCCTGACAAAGAGGGCATGAAATAATTCATATTTATGTTGTCTAACCAAACAGGATAGCATGACACAATTTCACATATATGATGGCTAACTAAACAGGATATCATGACACAATTTCACATTATGATGGCTAACTAAAAAAGATGGAAAGACATAGTTCAAAATATGAGACTATGTAAACAGGATGACATGACATAACTATATAATGTGTTTATTAAATAGGTTGGCATGCCATAATTCACATACATTCACGGATAGAATGCCATAATTCAAAATATGATGACTGTAAACACTAAACAGGATGAGATGATATAACTATATGATGTCTTTATTAAATGGGTTGCCATGCCATAATTAAGATAGATGATGTGTATGTACTATGTAAACATGATGGCATGATATAATTCAAATATATGATTTATATAGTAAGCAAGTAAGCAGATGGCAATCCATATATGATGTAAAAACTAAGCAATGCAAGACAACATGCATGACATGGGTAATATAACCCTGCCAAGTTTGAGCATAGACCTCAGGGGGAAAATAGGACTGGTCATTAGTCTCTGAATCCTCCTCTGAGGAGCTCTCTGTAACCAGCAAGATGTCTGCTTCAGCAGGTAGCATTGTCTGCTCTGAATACCTTGTTTTCACTCCAGATACTTCCATCACCGCTTCAAATGGCTGATGCACGGGAAGAGTAGTTGAATATACAAACGTTGTCACCAAATGGAACACGTAATACAAAAAAATGATAGCATGATATAATTCACATACATGATGATTGGCTAAACAGCATGGCATTGCATAATTCACATATATAATGCCTTTACAACAAGATAGCATTGTATAATTGACATATATAATGTCTTGCAACAAGATGGCAATGCATAATTCACATATATGGTAATTAGACACTGAACAGGTGGCATTCACACAAAGCATGTATAAACTAATCAAATGACATAGCAATGCGAGACACCACACGCACGATATGAGCAACATAACCCTGCCAAGTTAGAGCATACACCTCGGGGGTGGGGGGAATAGGACTGGTCATCTGTCTCTGAATCCTCCTCTGAGGAGCTATCCGTAACCAGCGAGATGTGTGCTTCGTCAGATAGCATAGTCTACTCTAAAGACCTTGTTTTCACTCCAGAATTTGCCATCATCGTGTCAAATGGCTGATGCACACGAAGAGCAGTTGAATGTAATAACACTGTTGACAAATGTAATATGTAACGAAAAAAAGGATAGCCTGATATAATTAACATATAAGATGACTAGCTAAGCAGGATGGCATTGCAAAATTCACATATATGATGTCTGGCTAAACAAGATGGCGTTGCATAATTCACATAAACGATGAATAAACTAAACAGATGGCATTCGCACGGATGTCTAAACTAAGCAGATGAAATATTTGATGTATAAAGTAAGCAATGCAAGACACCATATACATGATATAACCATCATCAGCATGCCAAGTTAGAGCGAAGACCTCAGGGGGTAAATAGGAGTTGTCTTCTCCTTCCGAATCCCCCTCGGAACAGATATCTTCCTCTCGATTACAATCTGAAATGCGTGGAGGGGGTGTTGCCTTTGTGCCTACCATGGAGTGACGTCTGCATGAAATTTTATTGCCACACAAGGCTCGTCTCTTTTGCTCTACATGTTCAGTTCCATTGTTTACAATAATTGTCATGCATAGGAATAAAACATAGTGAGATTATGTAAGGAGTGCATGCAGAAATCCAGAGTGATGGTAGCAACCTGTGGATAGACCCAAAACCAATGATAGCAGGCAGATAATAGCTTCAGTTAAAAAAATACATATAATGGCTTATTTACTGTTTGTTTCCCATCCAACATGAAACTCATAGTAGACACCGGAGATTAACCAGATAGTAGATAGATACTATTGATAGCGGCCCCGATATGTACCCCACAACCATTTAAAAACTCAAGTTTTACCATTAGTTTGGAGTTGACTCAGAGTCTAATCGGCGAACAGGACGATAAAGTAGCATGTAATATTAAGCGATGCATAACATAAGTAGACACTAAAGAGTGCGACCTCTCTTGCGAACCCGTGTAGTCCTCGAGGTCATCTGCTCGGTTGATGATGGTAGTGCAGTTTTCATGGCTGCCAGCGGCAGGGAAGAAGATCTAAGGCGGCGAAAGACAGTCTGGAGGCCGGATCCCTACTGTGCTAGAACCTTTTGTCGTTGGAGCAGCTGAGCTGGGGTGGACGACGGCGCAGCAGGAGCGGGACAAACCACGCAAGGTTTTCTTTGATAACTATCTGTAAGAGAAGTAATTCTGTAAGGGCTCATTTGAATTGGAGGATTACAACAATGCAGGGATAGGAAATAAACATGAATAGGATAGGAATGCACGTGCAAAACAGAGAATTTAAAAACACAGGATTTCTGCCAATCTGGGTGTTTGATTCAGAACAATTGGAAGATCACAGGATGCAAAGAAGCATGGTGAGATGAAGTCAAACCACAAGAAAATGTACGGTTATAATGCTATTATGCTACTATCTCTTAGTCTTGTACTTCATGAATAGGAATTTGAAAAGGAGGACAAGTGAAAATTAAAATTCCTACATTTTTTCTTTCAAGGAGACACTAAAGGAACAAATCCGTGTGCTTAGTGGACAATATATATAACATGTAGAGTAAAAAAGAGATGCAACAAGTGTACAACCTCTTTGGCGAAGCCATGTCGATCTCAGCGTGATTGGGTTGGCCGGTGAGGATGCTCCGGCTGACTTGGCTGTCGGAGGAGGGGAAGAAGATCTTAGGCGTCTGGAGATGGAGCCCGAGGTACTGCTCCGCTGTGATGGAGGGTTTCGTCGTTGGAGCAGCTCCGGTGAGTTGTACGACGCCGAGGCTGAAGCAGGACAAGAGAGACAACAAACAACGTTAACCTGAGTGGAATTCTAATAGCATCTCCAATACATGACGTAAAATACATAACCACAAAGTGCTAGATGTAAAATACATCAGCCGCTCATCTCTGAACTTAACTCTCGAAACTGAATTTAACTGTTGAAACTGAACTTAACTGTCAAAACTGAACTTAACTGTCAAAAATGAATTTTGCTATCGAAACTGAATTTTGCTGTCGAAACTGGACGCACTAGCAAGGTGAGGCTACATGTCGGTCGACTGACTTTTTCATCTCTGGTTAGTCGATTTTGCAGCCGTTGGATACGAAATCAAGGGCATGTGGTTCATCTTCAACCTCCACCCCCCTGAGCCGGCCAAACAGCAGCCCCTCGCCGCCCGTGGTGCACCGCCCCGCCCGCCCCGAAAACACTCCCCACCGCCGGTCCGCCGCCGCCCCGGCCATCCCTCTAGGCCCCCCCATGCCGAGCTTTTTCTCCGGCGATCCCCACGCCACCGCCCTGCCAATGCCCCGCCACCGCCGGTGACCACCGCCCCCATCCTGAACGCTAAGATAGATAGTGGGGTACCTCTCCGGCGAGCCCCCCTCCCAGCTGCGGCCGGTTCTTCCTTCACCCTGGCGGCATCGGAGTGAAGTGTAGCTAAATCGGAGCAGCATCGCAAGCAAGAGCAAGAGCGAGAGCAGCAGCGCGAGCAAGAGCAATAGCAAGAGCAGACCAGGCAGGGGACGGAGAGCAAGAGCACAGCAGCAGCGCGAGCGAGAGCTAAAGCAGTAGCAGGTCCTACTAGTGTGGACGTTGCCGCCGAGGGAGCGACGCCATGGAGGAAGTGGCCGGCGACACCACCGTGGATGGAGCCGCGCCGTGTCGGCTCGGGACCGAGCGCCGGCAGCACCGTGAGATCGAATCAAGAAGAAAATGCAGCGATTAGTGTACAACCTCTTTGGTGGCGCCGATTAGGCCGCAGCTTCATCCGAGGAAACGGTGATGATGATGATGCTCTTCTGGTGGTGCAGGTGAAGACGGCGGTGTGGGAATGGAGGTGGCGCAAAACACGAGGGGAACATCGGGGCAGCTCCTTGGAGGCGGAGGACGGGGTGGCTGAACCTACGGGACGATGAGATCGACGAAGGATCCTCATCCGGTACGGTGGATGAGGGACGTCGCGGTGTTGCTGTGGACGACGTCGTCGGGGAAGAGGCTCCGGCTGGGTGGCGGACGGAGCAGGGTGTGGGGTTTCGTCGTGGGTTTTCACGGCCTCAGTGTACGAATGGGTGGGCGGATGGGATGGCAGTGGGGAACTGAGGGAGTCCTGGATTAGGGGGTGTCCGGATGGCCGGACTATACCTTCAGCCGGACTCCTGGACTATGAAGATACAAGATTGAAGACTCCGTCCCGTGTCCGGAAGGGACTTTTCTTGGCGTGGAAGGCAAGCTTGGTGACACGGATATGTAGATCTCCTACCATTGTAACCGACTTTGTGTAACCCTAACCCTCTCCGGTGTCTATATAAACCGGAGGGTTTTAGTCCGTAGGACAACATACACAACAACAATCATACCATAGGCTAGCTTCTAGGGTTTAGCCTCTCCGATCTTGTGGTAGATCTACTCTTGTACTACCCATATCATCAATATTAATCAAGAAGGATGTAGGGTTTTACCTCCATCGAGAGGGCCCGAACCTGGGTAAAACTTCGTGTCCCTTGCCTCCTGTTACCATCCGGCCTAGACGCACAGTTCGGGACCCCCTACCCGAGATCCGCCAGTTTTGACACCGACATTTGTGCTTTCATTGAGAGTTCCTCTGTGTCGTCGCCATCAGGAAGGATGCCTCGCCCTGTCTTTAAAGACGGCACCGTTGCTAAGGGAGCTTTGGCTGTCAGCCAAACCCTCCGGCTAGGTGGTTTTCTTATGACCGCCTGTTCGGCTTCTGCGCCGACGATGACCTCTCGAGCCATCGAAAACAATCTTCATGTCAGCTCGGAACTCGCCGAGCAGTTAGATCCAATGGAGCTCTCCTCCATAAACGAGCTCTTGGATCGCTTCGCCGCCCTGGGAGTCGCTACGGATTATGACCAGATTGGGCTTCAACCCGATCTAAGAGAGATTAACTCTCCCCAAGTCACCCATCATGTTGCCGTGGTAGAGGGACAGTGCGGCGACCCTTCATCTATCTTAAGGACTCGCTACGTCCGGATTCCCGATCCCTCCAAGCCGGATACCCGCGGAGGGGAGGATATCACTCAAGACCTGAACTTAGAGTCAGGCGACGGGATGGATTCATTGGACAACATCCAGGAATCCAAATTTTCAAGTTCAGAAATTCCTCGGCCTCTGAGCCTCAGATGGGGTGAGGCTTCGGATTTAATTCCACCCACCCACCCCAACATAAGCGATCTATCCAAAATCAGGCAAGAGCCCGATGAAACAGTCCATCATTACTGGGCCAGATTCCTCCTGGTTAGGAACAGGCTAAGGGACTGCCGCGAGGAAGACGCAATCTCAATCTTCTGCAATAATGGCACGGACATGGGAATACTCAACGCCATAAGTCGCCGTGATATTACACACTTCACTGAGTTGGCGTCCATTGTACGAAAGTACTTTGCAATGGAAAGCGCCTAGAAAACCGAAATCAAATTTTGGGACAATCCGGCCCTAAATACAAACCCAGTCTGAAATAAAAGGGTGCATCATCACCAGACACCCGGGTCAAGCACTAAAGAGCAAAAACCCTCTACATGGCATGGAACCGTACTGGAAGGATGGCTTAATGGGCCCTGTAAAATTCACAGTACAGAGGATGCCACACCAACTCACAGCCTTAGAGCATGTTGGATACTCTGGCAGGTGGCCAAAATTGGCAAAAATCTCCTAATTCCGGAAGCCACAGAAAGCCACCCCAAAGACACCAATACGGTATTAACAGTCTTCGAGACTTTCACATTAAATAATATGTGAAAAAGGACACTCCGCAACAATAAACCCATGGAGTGACACGGCTATTACCTTTAACGCCAGTGATGAACCTAAATTCCGAACAGCCCGAGCACCAGCCGCATTGGTCCTCAGTCCAATAGTGTACGACTTTCGTCTTACCAAGGTACTCATGGACGGCGGCAGCGGATTGAACCTCATTTATGAGGAAACCCTTCAAAAATGGAAATAGACTGGAACCACATTGAGCGAAGCAGCACAACCTTTAGAGGAATAATCCCCAGTCGGGAAGCGCGCTGTACAGGAAAAATCACACTAGATGTGGTGTTCGGCACGCCGGATAATTACAGGTCCGAAGAGATCACGTTCACTGTGGCTCCGTTCAGCAGCGGTTATCACACTCTGCTAGGACGGGAAGCGTTTACAATCTTCCAAGCAATACCCCATTACGGGTACATGAAGCTCAAGATGCCTAGGCCTAACGGGATCATCACTCTCGCTAGTGATCCAGACATAGCACTCTGCGCCGAAAACAAGATAGCCGCACTGGCCCTCGAGGCACTATCCGAAGCCCTAGCGGCTGAGGAACTGACTGCGCTGCGCTCTACGGTGAATAGGGACGATGTGGTACTCAACAAAAGATCCAAGTCCACCTCCTTTAAATCGGCGGACGAAATAGTCAAATTCCAAGTCCATCCAATGGACCCCAATAAAATAGCTTCCATCGGGGCACAGCTAAACCCTGATGTAGACGCCGCACTGCGAGAGTTCCTACGAGAGAACTGGGACATTTTCACCTGGCACCCTTCAGACATGCCAGGAATCCCACGCAGGCTGGCCAAGCACAGCTTAAATATCCAAACAGGATTCAAACCTGTCAAACAGGCTCTTTGGCATTTTTCTGAACCTAAGAGACAGGCCATGGGAGAGGAGCTAGCAAAACTATTGGAGGCCGGATTCATCAGAGATATAAAACATCTGGACTGGCTAGCAAACCTGGTGATGTTACCAAAGAAAGACAAATCATGGCGCCCGTGTGTTGATTTTAAAGACCTTAACAAGGCTTTCCCAAAGGATCCCTTCCCCCTCCCCTGCACCGATCAAATTATCAATGCTACCGCAGGACACGATTCATTGTGTTTCCTCGACGCATATTCCGGTTACCATCAAATCAAGATGGCAGAAACAGACCAAGCCGCAACGACATTTATCACACCATACGGCCCATTCTGCTTCAACACGATGCCCTTCGGGCTCAAAAATGCCAGCGCAACATATTAGCGCATGATTCAAACATGTCTGGCAAACCAGATCGGCAAAACAGTGGAGGCATATGTAGATGATGTGGTCGTCAAAATAAGACACGTCGAATCTCTAGTAGACGACTTGAGGCTCACATTTGATAACCTCCGAACATACGACATCAAGCTCAACCCGGAAAAATGCGTTTTCAGCGTTCCAGCCGGAAGGGCTTCATTGTATCCGGTAGAGGAATTGAAGCAAATCCAGCCAAGATCAGAGCTCTGTCGTAACTGGATATCCCAAAGGACCTCAAACAAATACAAAAGTTAACCGGATGCGTGGCGGCTCTAAGCCGCTTTATCTCTCTCTTGGGAGAAAAGGCGCTACCCCTTTACCGCCTCCTTCAGCGCACCGAACACTTCGAATGGACGGATGCAGCCACGGCCGGACTCGACAAAATAAAAGCCATACTGGCAACAAACCCAGTCCTGGCCGCGCCAAACATTGGCGAACAAATGCTATTATACATTGCATCAACACATCAGGTTGTAAGCGCAGTACTCGTCGTCGAACGAGAAGCAGACGGACACAAATCCCCCCTTCAAAAGCCGGTCTATTATGTGTCCACTGTCCTCACTCCATGCAAATTACGGTACCCGCATTATCAAAAGATTGCGTACGCGGTATTCATGGCATCCCGGAACCTACGGCACTACTTTCAAGAGTGTTCAATAACAGTAGCCTCAGAAGTACCACTTAACGATATTATAAACAACCGTGACGCAACGGGCTGGATTGCAAAATGGGCCATTGAGCTCCTCCCGTTCGACATAACTTATAAGCCACGGCGATCCATCAAGTCGCAAGTCTTGGCCGACTTCGTCGCAGAATGGACGGAGGCCGAACTCCCTAAAGAGTAAGGCATATATTCAAATTGGATCATGCATTTCGACGGCTCCAAGATGTTGGCCGGACTGGGGGCTGGCGTCGTTCTGACGTCCCTCACAGGAGACACAGTTCAATACGTACTCCAGATTATGTACATGCACTCCAACAATGCAGCCGAATATGAGGCCCTTTTACATGGTCTCCGGATGGCAGTATCCATGGGCATTCAATGCCTAGAGGTGCGCAGGGACTCGAACCTCGCAATATCCCAAATAAATGGAGACTTCGATGCCAAGGATCCAAAAATGGCAGCTTACCGCAACACCGTCCTAAAAATGTCAGCTCAGTTCGAGGGGCTTGAATATCACCATATAGCCCGGGAAAATAATCAGGCGGCAGATGTCCTGGCACGCATCGGTGCAAAACACGATGTAGGCCCCCCAACATCTTTTTGGAAAGGCTGTTCAAGCCATCCGTAGTATGGGAAGGGGAGCCGAACAATAACAGCCTAGACCCAACCGCACTGCCCGACACCGAACATTCTGACATAATTGGAGGCTCTGCCAATGAAATAACACCTTCAGCCCACGTAATAATGGCCATCATCGCCCCGTGGACAGAACCATTCCTTTCCTACCTTACTAGGCAGGAACTCCCCGAGGACCAAAATGAGGCATGCTGCATAGTGCGGCGATCCAAAGCCTACAGAGTCCACAAGGGAGAGCTTTATAAGAAAAGCACTACCGGAGTCCTTCAAAGGTGCATCTCCGAAGAGGAGGGGCGGAACCTCCTGGCTGAAATTCATGCCGGACTCGGCGGTCATCACGCTGCAGCTCGGTCCCTTGTAAGCAAGGCCTTCCATACAGGCTTTTATTGGCCGACGGCCCGGGCAGACGCTCAGGACTTAGTCCAACGATGCACCGGTTGCCAGCTCTTTGCAAACCAAAGCCATATGCCACCCACCGCCCTCCAAACTATCCCCATTACTTGGCCCTTCGCGGTCTGGGGGCTTGACATGGTTGGACCCCTTAAAGGCGGAACCCACAAGCAAAAATACTTACTGGTCATGGTGGATAAGTTTACCAAATGGATAGAAGCCAAGCTTGTTAAGACGGCCGAATCCGGACCGGTGATAGACTTTATATCCGGGGTTGTACACCGTTATGGCGTCCCCCACAGCATCATCACTGATAACGGCACGAACTTCACGGCCGACGAGGTAAATCTCTGGTGCAAAAACATGGGCATCAAGCTCGATTATGCTTCTGTCTATCACCCACAAACTAACGGCCAGGTCGAACGTGCAAATGGTCTTATCATGAGCGGCATCAAACCCAGATTAGTGCGGTCCCTCAAGGAATATAAGACGCACTGGGTAGAGGAGCTCGACTCTGTACTCTGGGGGCTGCGAACCACGCCGAATCGCACCACCGGATACACACCATTCTTCATGGTGTACCGCGCAGAGGCAGTTTTGCCTTGCGACATAATTCATGACTCACCTCGAGTGCGCATGTACGAAGAAAGAGAAGCCAAGCTCGGTCGGTAGGACAGTTTGGACGCATTGGAGGAGGAGCGCAACGTGGCAAAAGCCCGTTCCGCATTCTATCAACAGCAGGCTCGAAGATACCAGAGCAGAGAAGTACGGGCCAAAAATTACAACGTTGGCGAATAGTTCTACGCCTGCCGGACAAGAAAAAGGACAAACTCAAGCCCAAGTGGGAAGGTCCCTTCATAATTGACCAAGTCTTGACTGGTGGAGCGTACCGCCTGCGAGATGCATCGGATAACCGACTCGAGCCAAACCCATGGAACGCAGCCCGTCTCTGAAGATTCTATGCCTAGCGCCGGACTCTGTGTTCGTCTCCTTCCTCTATCCATTTTTTATATATACTGTCTGTCTTACATTTCTCCCCTTCACCCCTTCCTTTCTCTTATAACCTTTAAAGGCTCATCAAATGATGTGCTATTCGCACTCATTAAACCTAGGGGCTTGTTTTAACAGAAGCTTATTTATACGGGCTTCATGCCCAACACATGTGTCACACTTTCGCATGTACCTTTTATTCACCATTATATGCATTGATATGACTTAAGTTTTGGCCAAGCTGGGTTGCCTGGCTCCTGTGCTTACCCCTACGTTCCCGATTGTTCGGCTAGGTGGTAAAGGGAGCACCTCTGGGATAGTTACTACCGGGTCAGCCGGACGTGTATCTCAGACTGGGTGAAGCTGAAAGCTAGCATTCTTAAGGGAATATTCAGTCAGTGAACTAAAGATGATCTTTTTTATTATTTATCTATACACCCCCAGATGTTTTTCCTGTGTTTCTTTTCGCAGCATAGACATGCACTTGAGGGCATGCCTCCCAGGGAAAGGAACCCCTAACGGAACTATTCTCCCTGGAAGATGTTTCTTACTAACCATGTAATATAACAGAACTAGTCGGGCACTTGTCTGTTCACGCACTAATGACCCCTACGCCTGGTCTCCATGCATTCCCCGGTTCCTATATAACCGCATGGGAATTCGGACACACTCCGGACTGTCAGGTCCCGAGGCTGAAGAGAAAAGGTCGGCCATGACAAATGATCTACAATCCGGCTAGAAGGCATTATAAATGTCAATTAAATTACATAGTCATTTTGACTGATTGTATTCCTCTTCAATACCATCTAACAGGCTGTCTAATTTACAGTCCTGCTGGGAATAGTTTGCGGCCAACTCTACTTGGCCGTATACTAAGCTTACAGGGATCTCCTTCCCATCGGGCCCTACAGGACCGACCTCGGCCATGTGGTTGGGGTCTGCCTTTGTGTATCGCGTCTTCAGCATGGCCCAGGCCTCCCTAGCGCCTTGACGGCAGGCCGATATCTTCCATAACCGGAAGCGCCACCGTGCTCCCTTTAGCTTCTCCGCAAGCTCTCCAAGACCTTCGGGCATGGAGATGGATGGCCACAGGGCCTGGGCGACGCCTTGAATTGCCTGCCGAACTCGATCGAGCAGTTGCGAGAGCTCGGGAAGAAAGTCACCCATAGAATCGGGCATCTCCTCTACAGGACGACCTGTTAGCACACCTATAGACATTGCTCTGTTAGTCGACTTCCCCGCTGAACTTTCTTTCAAAGGTTCATTCAAGCACTAACTAAATATGCCGCGCCGAAGCCGCTGATTCTCCTTAACGGAGTCTGACAGCTGGGCACGAACATCTTTTAGCTCGACGCCCAACTTGGTGTTGGCATCTTGGAGATCGCTCTTCTCCCGCCTCACCTTTGTCAGCACCTTCTCACCAGCCTTTAACTGGCGTAGGAGGTGTTGCCTTTCCGGATTCAATCCGGCGCCATCTGCAATTTCATTTGTCAGATTCGCACCCATGCCGTGCTTCGTAAAATACTTATCTTTCGAAGTGTATATTACCAGAGGGGGTCTCCTTGGGCTCCCCTGCCGCGGCTAGTGCGGCCTCAAGTTGGGCTTTGCACTCTTCCAGCTCCTTGGACAGTAGGGAATTCTTTTCTGTAAGAACCTGCATAACAAATGATCCTTAAATCAGTTATTCTAACTGTTTCAAGTCTCGGGGGCTACTGGTATATATATATAATTACCAAAATTTTCTTACCCGTATGTCTTTTACATATTGCTCCGTGGCTCTGGCTAGACCATTTTGAGCGGCACGGAGGTACGCATCTCCTGAATTGAAGGCATTTAACGCCCCTTGGGAGAAACAAGCGTCGCGAAGGATTGTCCGGCGACGCCTGTGGTTCATGGCACTCTCCACCTCAGAGTTGGTGGCAGACAACCCGTCCACATCCTCCGTCGGAGGAGCGTCTGGCGCGCGCCTTGCGTTCGCCTCCACCTCCGGACCAGGCTTTGGAGCCTGGCTGGTGGAGGCGCGATTGGCAGCCTCTCTGGATATAGTCAGGTGAGATCTCTTTGTCCTGAAGAGAGCACGAGTGTCAATGTGCCTCGAAGGTATAACACCTGGGATAAGGGGGCGCGCCATACCTTTGCGCTGACGCCTCAGTCCGAACTGCACTTCTTTTCTGCCCACGGGGCCCTGCGGCCCCTCGTTGGCTTGTCGCCGCAGGTTCGGCCTTCCGCCTCAAAAACATCCCCTGCAAAGTTCGGTTGTAATTAGGAAACTGAAAACACGAGAGGGCGGACACCTATTCAGGGTACTGGGACTTCGATCTCAGTTACCTGGGAGGCCAGGATTAGCCCTGGGTAATCGGCCGTAATGGCCACCAAGGCGTTGTCCTTGCTCAATTGATGGAACACTCCATCAATCAGCTCCACAGATATGTCCGGATCCTCTTGAGAGGCCGGGTCGAGGGACCGTCCTAGGTCCTCGGGTTGTCGAGGAGGGCTGCTTATTTCCTTAACAGCCCAGCGCAGTTCCTGCGCTGAAGTCATCAGACTGAATATTTAACAATGTGAATACAAAATGGATGGGCCAGTAAATGCGATCGCTTACCCAGCTCGGGGGATTGTGCATAGAGAATCCACCCTATGGGTTGACGTGGAGAAATTCCTCCTCTTCTCCCTTATACAAAGTGGACAAGATCTTTAGTAGAGCGGCAGCTGAATCTGGCCCCTTGCGGCCGTAGCGGGTGGCGTCGTCCTCCCCGTCGAAGTCCCACATGGGGTGGCTTCTATACTGAAGCGGTTGCACCCCCCGCATAATGCATTCAGCCATAACCCCGATCATGGTTAGTCCGGAATGGGCTAACAATCTTATTCGGCCCATCAGGTAAATGATGTCCCTGTCACTTTCCCTCTGAGGGCTCCATGGACGCCAGCTTAGGCGCTTCTTTAAGGGAGCACTGTCGAATTCAGGGAGGCCGATCTGGACAGGATCCGACAGCGGGATGTCTTCTATATAAAACCATTCCGAGGGCCAGTCTTCGGACGCCTTCTTTGGGGTTCCGGACAGATATCTGGTCCCGGCGATGCGCCACACTTCGGCTCCGCCCACTTGATACATTGACCCCTCCTTAGAGCGGGGCACAAGGCAGAATAACCTTTTCCATAACCCGAAATGAGCCTCGATACCCAAAAACAGCTCGCAGAGGGCTACGAAGCCCGCGATATGCAATACGGAGGCAGGCGTGAGATTGTGTAGCGGGAGGCCATAGAACTCCAGGAGGCCCCGGAGAAATGGATGGATTGGAAATCCGAGCCCCCTTATTAAATAAGGGACGAGGCACACCCGCTCTCCTTTGGAGGGATTAGGGGCACTCTTCGCTTGCTCTCCGCCATTATAGATGGCAAGGTCGGCTCGAACCGGGACCATATAGGCTGGGGGGAGAAATCCCATGGTCTGGAGCGTCACTAGCTCGCTATGCGGGATGGAGCATCTCTCCCAATATCCAGGCTGAGGGCCGGAAGGGTGAGAGGAGGAGTCGCGACGGCTGGCCATGGTGGAATGGACCTTTGTCGGATGCGCTCTGATGACCACTCGCGAAGGGGGGAAGATGTGGTTTGGATCTAAATCCTCGTCCCCTTAAATAGGTCAGCTCATTTACGCGGCTAGGGGTGTGAATGTAAAAACACTCAGACTTTTCATATTCGTTTGACACGTGGGAAGCGGCCATTATTGGGCGTATAAGCCAAGGAGCGCAACATCTAAAAGAAACCGGACTTCATTCAACAAGTATACGGAATTTGGAGGAGAACCCGCCTTGCAATGCCCAAGACAATCTGCGCGCCGGACTCATCGTCATTGAAGCCTGGTTCGGGGGCTACTGAGGGCGTCCTAGATTAGGGGGTGTCCAGATGGCCGGACTATACCTTCAGCCGGACTCCTGGACTATGAAGATAAAAGATTGAAGACTCCGTCCCGTGTCCGGAAGGGACTTTTCTTGGCATGGAAGGCAAGCTTGGCGACACGGATATGTAGATCTCCTACCATTGTAACCGACTTTGTGTAACCCTAACCCTCTCCGGTGTCTATATAAATCGGAGGGTTTTAGTCCGTAGGACAACATACACAACAACAATCATACCATAGGCTAGCTTCTAGGGTTTAGCCTCTCCGATCTCGTGGTCGATCTACTCTTGTACTACCCATATCATCAATATTAATCAAGCAGGACGTAGGGTTTTACCTCCATCGAGAGGGCCCGAACCTGGGTAAAACTTCGTGTCCCTTGCCTCCTGTTACCAGCCAGCCTAGACGCATAGTTCGGGACCCCCTACCCGAGATCCGCCGGTTTTGACACCGACGGGAACCATGGCTTAGAGACACGCTTGTCCGAAATGTGGGGTAAGTTACGAAAGTACCCCCACCGATTTGAGGCGGTTCTTTCGGTTCAGGGGTACCACGGGCATTTCGTGTGTCGGGATTTCACAGGAGGTGGGAGTTTTCGCGTGCGTTGTAATTTCGGAATAGCAAGGCGCGGGTTGAGATGGAGGGAGTTGTCGGAGCACAACGAGACAAAGATATATCTTAAATATTTCGGGCTAACAAGGCGCGGGTTGAAATTTCCGGACAAGCCTAATGTGTACTGTACCAAATCAATGCGCCCTACAAATGTCATTCAAAACTTTGAATTCATGTTATGTTCAATTAAAATATTTCGCTACGTGTATAATGCATGCAACCTACTACTTAAATGAACGTTTTAGTGCATTCCAAACGTATATAATACCGCTTCAATATGAACTAAATTTGAATTCATTTCTCTATTTGAATAAGATCTACAGTAATGTTGTTGTGAAGTCAAAGCATTTGAATTCGTTTCTCTGTTTTAATAAGATCTACAATCATCATTATTGTCAAGTTAAACCATCGTTTGTGTATTATCTTCATAGCACACCACATGATTAGTCTCGAGTTACATATGAACTATGTGTACTATATGAACTCGAACTAGATTTTTTGAATCCACTTTATTTTGATTTCAAATCACATTACATTTCTAGCTCTAGCTAGATCTTCATAATCTAAACCATGTCTCATATGTATAATGTGTTTATCACATTATGTATGGTGCCCCACCCCCTACGCCTACAAGTATTTAGATGTGAGTTGCAAACACCACACATTACCACAAATTCAAATAAAATGTGAGAATGTTTGATATATAGTATTGTTTAGATTGTTAGATATTTAGTTGTAAGCTACAAACGCCACACATTATCACAAATTCAAATAAAATGTGAGATTGTTTGAAGTATAGTATGGTTTACATTGTTCGGCATTTAGCTGTGAGTTGAAAACACCATGCATTATCACATTATGGTATAACATGTGCACATCACGTGTATCACCGCTATATTCATGCATGCAATGTTTATAACACTATGATCTCCTATTCAAATATATGAATCTGCTTTCATATCAAATTATGATCTTTGTTAGTCTCTTACACCCACACAATCCTCTAACCTTTGTAGCTACCACTAACTTTCTCTCGTGCATGCACACGCCCTCCTCGCCCTCCCCCTCCCTCGGCATTCTATCCACCGGGCACATTCATTTTTTTCTTTAGTCCGTTCTCCCAGAGTCTCCACAACTCCTTTCTGACACACACTGATCGATAAACCTCTCCAGCGATGCCTGCCTACAACATACAAACACACCTTCAATCTCCTCCTTTATGTGTCCTTGCCTCGTGTCTCTCATATGGTCAGACACACATGTAAACTCTCGCCCCTCTTTTCATCGCTCTCTCACAACCGCACACTCCTCCCCCATTTAGCTAGTAGTTGGGCCTCTTGCAACACCTCCTAGCTCCATTCTCTCTGTCTATCCGTCTCGCTGGGCCTTATTAGCCTCTAACAAATGGACGCACACCGACCGATCTCTCGCTATACATATAGCTAGCTAGGTCCTTATAACTCGTTTTTACCCACACGTTAATCGATCTACCTCATTAGTTGTGTCTCCCCCTTCCTCCGACAAACTACAATTGATCTACCGATCTAGTTAGGTTTGCTTACCAAACACATGGTTCCCCTTCATCATCCATGGATGCGTCCAGATAGATCTATCACGCATAGGCACACGCAGAAACACATCCCCACTCTTATTGATAACATTGCAGTTCCACCCTCAGTTTGTCTAGTAGGTCTCTCCCACCATCTTCGAGAAGCAACTCCATCACCCATCCAGCACTCTACCCCTCTCCCTCCCTCTCCCTCCCTCTCTCTCTCCTCTATCTCTCTCCCATCATATTTCCCGTCCTTCAGTTATGTATGGATGTCGACCAATCTCCCTCAAGACATAGTTGGGTCTCTCCTTCTCAACACATATACGAGTCGTTCTACCTCTATAGATAGGCCTCTGCGTACCCCTCCCACCACCCCCTCCCCCCACACACACCGATACATCGAGCGCTCTAGTCATGTCTCCCTGCCACACACAAACTTGATGTGTGCCCTCTAACGTTCTGGTAGGCCAGTCGCCCTATATCTTTGACTTGTACACACACACAATTTTGATGGCTCTCTTCATCAATCTCGCACCCACCCACTTGATCCTCTCTTCGACCCTATCGATAGCTATGACCCCTCCCTCTCTTCTCATGGATTGCCCGACGCTCTATGTATGATATGGATAGGCCTCCATTTCACACACATTGCATGCAAAATTTGTTTGAGATGTCATCGACACATATTCCCACAAATAATTCATGAAATCAACCCCCCACCCCACACCACCCCAAAACAAAAAACACTCACGAACGCGGTTTGTATCTCTCACACACACCCACGTAGGTGGGGAACATGCATGAAGAGAAGAGGTGCATGCACGACGCACGTACTCCCGTCTCTTTCCCAACCACACCCGCGCGGGTACACGATGGAGCTCATTTGTGTACGAAAAAGGCATCCCACGTGGTAATTTGGCACGTGTACTGGTTTTCCACTTGGTGGAGGGAGGATTGTCTACCACGAGTGAACAAACAAATTGCGACTTGACGTGTTATGTTAAAAAAAGAGGCAAACCATGTGGGGCCTACCTTAGAGGCAAGGCTCTATACACTGGAGTACTTTTGATGTGTCCCTCAACTCGCAGAACAAGGAGAAGCTTGCTTAGTACGCCGTCTCCCCCGCCCACGGGCACGGTGGCTCACAGGATGAGGTGAAGTTTGCTTACTACACCTTACGCCCGCTCCCTCGCCCATGCGCACGGTGGCTCGCAGGACGAGGAGAAAAATCTACTACTCCCTCCGTTTACTCCTCGCCCCAACTACCTTGGTTATAGAGATTATATCATATTGTTTGGAATATATATGTCATTTAGTAGATTTCAATATGAACTACTAGTACATACTCCAAACACTGATGTATATAGACGCATTTTAGAGTGTAGATTCACTCATTTTGCTTCGTATGTAGCACTCTCCCTTGCGCCTCGACCCTCGCCCACGTGGTGGATGTGCAGCAATTCATTCGGTCTCATATAGCCAGAACGATATATACTACACTACCATTATTGCTCGACTTCCCGAAGAGGCGAAGAGCCAATCGCAAGGTCAATATTTTGGAGATGCCAAGCGCAAGGTTATAGGAGAACGAGTAGTAGGTGCCGCGTCATTTATAAATAAAGTTTTTTTTCTTTAGTGGCACGTACGCAATATGATAGGTTCATATGGAGAGAAAAGGAGTACATAGTCAGGACGGACCAGCCTACACGGTTGCTTGCTGGGGTTGCTCTCTTCACACTCTCTCGCACAAAACGACTGTAGACACATCTCTAACATCCCGGCGGACCACGTCCGCTTGGGGAAGGGGTGGATGCTTAGTGTAGATGCGGTGGCCCTCGCCGACGGTGAAAACCCACTATCGACACGTCCCGATTAGGGGTCCCCGCAGTTCTCTCTCACAAAGCCGGTGAGGTTGCCTTCGTCCCTTGCTCACTGCCGCGACGTGGGCAGTTGCCGCCTCCTGCCGCCCTCCTCAACGTTGAGCTACATCCCTCAGGTACAACTCCCTTTACAGCCGGCTTGCACCACTGCTCCAGCTTCCCACATCACCCCCTGTGGATATTTCTCTACTTCTTTGCCCCATACATACCTCTACTGGCTTCTACATACTGTATTTGTGATGAGTTTATGTCTCATCAACTAGTCCCAATAATCTTATTCTAATCACGCTTGTTCAATTTCTTTGCCACAGGGATGCTCATCTTGATTTTGGTGAAACTTCACAAAATGATCCGATGGACAAAAGGTTGCAAACTTCATTTATTAGGAAGCTCGAACATTGCCAGCAAATTGAAGTCTGGTCAGGGTTCACGGTTCAAGGTCTAGGGACTGCATGGATCATTTTTTTCTTTAGCTGCCTCTGTTCCAAATTAAATGTCAACTTTAGTAGTAGTACAACTTTGTACTAAAGTTTGCACAAGGTTGAGAAACTTATTTTGGAACGGAGGGAGTACATATTTGCTATGATCTGTCAATCACTGAGATGCAATAGCATGCATGTTAGTCTCGTTTGTATTTGATGAAATGTTGCAACGGGCAACCTTGGATGCAAGATACATGTAACAGAAGCTGGAAGCTTCATAGCATTGTACAAATTTATCTCGCTGATAAATTACAGTACGTACTATACTAGTACTTCCTCCATTCCTAAATATAAGTCCTTGTAGAGATTTCACCATGAACCACGTGCTGTGTATATAGATGCATTTTAAGTGTAGATTCATTCATTTTGTTCCGTATGTAGTGGAATCTCTACAAAGACTTATATCTACTAGTAATAGCTAGCTCCCACTACTAGGAATTCTCTATCCTCTCCCTGAGCCACGTCATCAAAATTGATGTAGCCGTTAGATGAAGTAAATCAGTCCATAATAGCCGTCTGATCTTGACGTTGAGAGGCTCCGCACTAAGCCACATGCAAGCATGCAGAAATACCGTGCCACATGCATGTGAGTGGATTTTAAATCACATCAACATGTCTGCATGCAAGCATGCACCGGTAGCATGCATGTAAGTGAGCTTTTAAGTCCCATTAACATGTCAAAAAGAAAAATATAATCCCATTATGCAGTAGGAGTTCAGGAGTTGGCTGATCTTTTTTCCTTACGTGGGATGATCTAAATGATGATGGGAGTTTATTTAGTTTGGCTACCACATTTGTCATGCGGTTATAGAGTTTTTTTGTTCTATGAAATCGATAATTTTGCGCAGAGAGATATACCGCTGTTCCGCACCAACATGCGGGGACTCATCTAGTAATATTTAGGAATGGAGGGAGTACTATGTAAAGAGTTATGTGTCGCACGGTGATAGTAGTGTGAGGTGGGCCATGTAATCACTGAGCCTGCGTGTTTTCACTGCTCTTGCGCGCCTCCGCTGTAAGAATGGAGAAAATTGTAATCTAGTAGTAGTAGTATACCTCCTTTCGCCGAAAGCGTGGGACATCCAGCAGTCCTACCACCTCAATAATAAAGACCAATGAGCCGTCAAATCACATAGACCCAGCAGTAAGTTGGACGGACGAAGCAACCATCACTCTTGCGCCAGTGAGAGGTCGCGTCCGCTCTGCTCGGGCATGAATGCGACACTGATTCTTTGGAGCGGCGCTGACTATTTCGGGTGGGAAGCGCGCGCGGGCGATGGAGGGGCTTTGGGTGGGCCAGGCTGGTCAGGAGCGGGCGTGGCAGCTGTAGTGTATGATTTTTAAGCACACACACACACACACACGCACGCACGCACCTTGGTCCCGTTGCACCTTCTAACATGCCTTATTACACCTAGACGGAGGGAGTAGTAAGTATACGAGATACGGTGGCACACTGACTTAAGTCAAATACAAGTGGCCAAAATTTGTGCGCATGTTATAATAAGGATTCACTTAAAATAGTACATGAGCGAACAGAGGGATCAATTGGACAGTGTTCCCGAGCAGTAGCGAGATGTGTGAGGTAAAATACACCGCTGGCGCTTTTAATTTTTCTTATTAATTTGTTTGTTTCACCCTCTGACTGGTGGGACCCAACGTACTACGTGGAGAGAGGTAAGGTGACTAAGGCTGCATTATTTCTGCACCACTGTGGATAGTCTTACCACCAAAGCCACATGACACGATTATGATTGAAATCCCAATAACTCCCACACACACAAAAAACACGACATGCTTGTCACACGAATGCGGGAATGTATAAAATGTTATTTCCCTCTTGTTGAACATAACGGGAGGGTTGTGTAGCTGGTTAGCCTCTCACTCTCTCGCCCTCTCCCGCTGGAGCCTCAGCGCTTGTAGTTGCTCTCTTCACACTCTCTCGCCCTCTCCAGATCTAAACAAGACTTCATTGGCCTCTCTCTCCCCTCACTGCTGCTCAAAGAGCCGGCAGGATCCGTACGGCGGGAAGGGAAGGAGGCTTAACGCTGTCACCGTCGGCGAGGGACTACCGGCGCAACTGTTCACTTTCCACCCAGCGGCGGCGCGGGAGGGCCTCTGACCCCTTCTTCTTCGCCGCCATCCCGTCGCCCACCGAACCACGCCCCAAGAACCTTAAGGTATAATTTACTTACTCCACATGCATTGCTCTAGCTGCATGTATACCATGAATCTAGGACGTGGTTCAAAGAGGAAAGGAGTGGGGGAAAGTAGTGGGAAAAGTTGTATATAGCATGAATCTAGGATGTGGTTCAAAGAGGAAAATGAAGGGGGAAAGTTGTATAGCATTAATCTAGGACGTGGTTCAAAGGGGAAAGGAATGGGGGAAAGTAGTGGGGAAAGTTGTATCGCATAAATCTAGGACGTGGTTCAAAGAGGAAAGGAAGGGGCGAAAGTACTAGTTCAAAAAGGAAAGGAAGGGACAAGGCTGTAGAGTTTGAGCAGGACTAGATTTGTTGCACTCACATAGGGAAAGGCATCTAAAGATAACAAAACTGGGACCAACACAAATATGCTCCTTGGTTGCTTGTTCTTTGTTGCAACAGACTGTGCATGACCACAGTACATCGGTAGATGCACATGGTGCTGGTGCGTCCAGTGTCCCCTGCAACTCATTGGTTGTTGTTAATCTAAGGCCTTGTTTGGTTAAAAACTCCCTAGTCCCTACCTGCTGGGTTCCAGGGACTAAACATGGACTAGAGGTTATTAAATGCCATGCTAAAAGACCATGTTACCCCTAGTAATGAACTAATAGAGACAAGTTGCGATGCGTGGCAGGGGAAGCTGTTGGAAAAAGTCCCAAAAAGACTCCCTCGGGGTCTTCTTTATTTAGTCCCAAATGCCCACTTTTAGTCCCTAAAAGTCCCTCCTCTTTGGTTTAGATGGGACTGACACAGAGTTTTTTAGTCCCTACACCAAAATGTCCCTGTAAACAAACACGCTCTAATAATGCCACTGGAAAATTGATGCAATGCCACAGTTAGAAGCAAATCACATGTTTAACAAATTTTATTGTTAATATAATCTCTATGTTAATATTAATCAATGCCACCATTTGAGAAATGATACTGTCTTGCTTTCTTTCCCATTTAGATAAGGTAGATACTTCTTTTTGTTGGCTTCTATGTCATCCACCGTTATTGACTACTAATTGTTTCCTTTGCACCTCTGTGTAAACAGGGTTATCTGCTTCACCTCGTTGCCATTGTGACCTTTTGTTGCACTGCACAAAACACTTTTGTTTTAAGAGTGTTTTGTGTAGTTCAACCAAAATGTCACATCGACAACGTTGCTTGATTGCTTGATCTTAGTGGAACTGCACAAGAGGAGATCTTACTTCCTATCCGTTAAGGCGAATTTGGTTCAGATCTTCTTCTTGCGAGTTGTTTGAATTCCACATCATGAGAGGTCAGTACTAGCCTTCTTTCACATGATTCTGCAGTGTGCATTCATATGTTGTGCTACTTGTATGATAATGTTGCTTGATTTTAGTGAACTGCACAAATGGAGACAAGACTTCCAATCTGTATGTGCACCGTAATATCCCATTGAGGTAAGATAAGGATATTTCACAACTGCTGGCCTGTATTTTGCCACTTTCATCAGAAAATTAAGTTTAGTACTATACTTGTGCTCCCTAATTGACATGCCAAATCTTACATTGAAGGTGAAGCTTGTTTGTTATTGAACCAAGTGATGAAGGGGAAGAACAAGGGGAAGAAAAACAAAAATCAACTCCCGGTGCTGTCATGAAAAAGTGGTATTGTCCTTGAGAAGTGCTTCATCTGTGCTGTTTTAAATATTTCCTTTCCTTTTTTTCGAGCAAACAGTGATGCTAGCATTTAGTAGTCCTCTTGTCTTTGCACAACAGGATCATCTTCCTCTGAAGAAGAATATGGAGTACGTGAAGTGACTAGTTCCGATTATGCCAGGATGAAGAAGCCATGTCTATCTTATCATCAGAAGGAGAAGTTGAAGGATGGTTACATTACTCCCCACAACACCAAACTAACTTCAGCTCAGAAGGACTGACAAAATCTCCATTTTTTGCTGTTATGCGCGAGTACAATGTTGTTCTAGGATTCTTTCTGGTGAGTTCCATTTTTCTAAAAGTGTTCTCTACATGGACCATGTATGTGCCTGTTGAAACTGTCAATTCATAGTACAGTTTGCTTTATACTAATCACTTTTTTGTATTTGTGCAAACAGGGGTGCTCAGCTTGATTTCAATGGGAACTGCACAAAATGTTCATGAATACATCGAATCATTCATTTCCACCACAAGAAAGGAGGTGCTGATAAGTTCAAGGCGTTGCAACATATAAGGGTGAAATCATACAAGCTACGCACGAATTTGGTTGATTTTGGTGGAACTGCACAAAAAGAACAGCTGGTTTATTTAGCACGAGGTGACATGTCAATGTCCGAACTGATGGCAAACCCTGCCCATTCCACAATCGTAGGCATTTGATATTTTTGGAATGGGACAACCTTGTCAAATTTTGCTCATTGATTTTAGCAAGACATGCGTTTGATATTTTCGAATGGGACGCCCTTGCTGTCAGCAGCGTCGATCATTTTTTTCTTTATTCTTTAGTTGTGAAGTAAATATTGCCTCTGACATGTGAGTCGCTGAGATGCATAATCATCGATTGTTTTGAATGTTCTATATGAATTGCCAGGCCTGTGTGTTTGATTGCAATGTACAGAAACGCTAAAAACCTGCTCCAACTCTTTGTACTCCTTCTGTTCCTTTTTACTTTGCACATTGAGAAAGTGCATACTTTTTTGTATAAGATTGGTCAAAGTAGAGATACTTTGACTGTAGACAAAACTTGTATGCAGACTAGAAAGGACCGGAGGGAGTACATGTGAAACTGCTGCAAACGAGGTGATCACCTCGGGACTAATGCTAGTACATATTGTTTTGCATGTTCATCCAATCCCAGTGATACAGGAATTCAAACTAATCGAAATAAATTCATTCATATACAGTCGGATTTCATATAAACATGCCAGATTTCATTACATTTCATACATTCTTCAACTAAAAAGGGGTGCGCTGGAGGTATAATTAATTAACCGAAGCTACCCACCTGTGTCCCGCTGAGCCGAACAGAAGCTTCAGTGACTTAACTGCAGGTGCAGTTGCGTAACAGACATGTGGCCTGTTGGGCCCATGTGTCAGTCAGCCAAATGCACCAGCAGTTAAGTAGAAGCAGCATTACTCTCCAGCAGAACTCCCCGACTCCACGTCGCCGCCAAGAAGCTAACCGGCCGTCAATGGTCAACCCGCCTAGCTTGGCTTCAACAGGAGGGTAGCAGTGGTTGCCTTACTTGGACCCGAGCAGCGGCGACCTACCGTGTTCTACTCTTCCTCGTTTCCTGTGTGGCGCGGCCTCGTTGGCAGCGGGGTGGGGCCTCGGCGGAGCCGATGATGTCCTCTGTCTCGTTGCCGGCGGGCGGCGCCTCAGCGGAGCGGTGGAAATCCTCCCCCGCGTTGCCGGCAGGGTGGGGCCTTGGCTGAGCCAGCGATGTCCTCTGCCTCGTTGTTGGCGGGGCGGGGCCTCGGCGGAGCTGGCGGTGTCCTCAGCCTCGTTGTTGGCGCCGCGTGGCCTCGGCGGAGCAGGGCCTCATCGACGCCAGCGGAGCGGGCACTCGTCGGAGCCGGCATTGTCCTCTGCCTCGTCCTCAGTCTCGCCAAACAGTGCCTCGCCCGCTTCATCGCCCTCTTTGCTAGCCTCTTTGTAGGCGGCCGCAGCCTCCGCCACCCGCATGCGCTCCCGCCAGCGCTAGAGGCGGCCCTTGCGGGCAGAGCGGTACGAGTCGAGCAGCGCCTCCTGCTCTGCCGGCTCCGCGGCGATCTGCTCCTCCACCTGCAGATGCTCCTGGAGGAGATGATGGTTGTAGGTGGCGTCGGCCTGCGCCTCCCGGAACTGCTCCTGACGCATCTGCCTCACACTGTCCATATATTGGGCACGGGCCTCGCCGATGGTCATGGTGCAATGCACCGGCGAGGATGGCGCGGAGGAGGGGGTTGGCGTCGGATCATCGACTACCATGTTCTCCATTGGGACGTCGTCGTCCACCGGCTGCCTGCCGGCCAGCCGGTAGGCAGCAATGGCTGCCATCTCCTTGTGGTCCGTCGTCCGCCTGTCCCGAAGAGGGCTGGAGCGCGAGAAAGCCATGGTGGGCAGTAGTGGTGTGGACAGGAGAAAGGGAACGGATGCGGATGACTGCGGCTATGGCCGGCGCAGCAGTTTATATAGCGATGGTGGGCGGGCGGAGGGACGGACGTGTGGTGCCGGAGTAGCCGCCTCGGCAACCGCGTATCATTAATGTGGGCGGCAGTTGGACGGACGGACGGCACTTTTGTCGTATGAAGGCGGAGCAATCGCCTGCACCGGGAAGCTGGGCGAGCGGCGCTGACTGTTTCGGGCGGAAAGCACGCGCGGGCGAAGAGATGACTTTACTTGGAGAGGATGACAATGGGGACCCACCAGGTCCATAGCCTCACGTACGCAAGTGCCTCCTTATTATATATATATATATATATATATATATATATATATATATATATATATATGTATAAAACTATACTCCCTCCGTCTAGGTGAATAAGTCGTATTAGAAGGTGCATCACGACCTAGGTGCAAGCAGATTGGTGGAAAAGAAGAATATTTCTCTCTTCTAAACACAACATTTAATCACAGCAGTTATGAGGATGCCTTATTAGCTACCCATGCAGGCCATCGTAATTCATAGCATGCAAAGCGCTTTTATTTCTTGCTTAATAACCGCATGGACATGCTGCATGCATTGATCCTTGCCCGAGCAAAAAAAAAGGGAGGAAAGGGGTTTCCACGGGAGACAACGAGGCAGAGGTGGAAGCGCTCGCTGGAGTTATTTATTTTGCTTCCCCTGGTTTCCTGACATCACGGTACCACACCATCGTCAACCTATGTAGTACTCGTCAATAAACGAGAGAATTGCACAAGAAGCAGCCGACAGCTGGGACCAAGCAGCTCGAGCAGTATTTGTGTTTTTGAGGTGTGAGCACTGTAGAGTTTTTCGATGTTTAGCCCAGATATTAATTTTTCTGCTCTGAACAACAACGAAAACATCGCTGCAGGTATTAACTGGGCGGGCTGTGGCCCGTCTAGCCCAGGCCAGATATCCAACCCAGATATTAATTTTTTTCAAGCTGAAAATGGCTAGCCCGGCTATACTTTTTTTAGGAATACTCAGGCAAGGTCAAGTTGTTATTCTCCACCCCGCTGGCTGCAAATCTTTCCTAGGAGGGATGCATTAGGCTTAACAAGAAAATGGGCTTTAAGAAATAATAAATGGGATGTAATTATAAAAACTGGGCAGTAACTATAAAAAATGCACCAAACACGTGATTCCTTTATAAAATATTATTTTTGTATATTGAAAATTTTAATTTCATTAATTGTTGCAAGCGCAATGTTTCGTTGGATTTTTACGTAATATAAATTTATATTGAAATTGTACTTAATCTGACTAGAAATTTCAGGATAAAAATATTTCGGATCCCATCAAAATGTGGGAAATTTTATTGAATTCTGTTTTGAACGGTTAAGAAGGGGAGCTTTGGCGCAGTGGTAAAGTTGCTGCCTTGTGACCAAGAGGTCACGGGTTCAAGTCCTGGAAACAGCCTCTTACAAAAATGTAGGGAAAGGCTGCGTACTATAGACCCAAAGTGGTCGGACCCTTCCTCGGACCCTGCGCAAGCGGGAGCTACATGCACCGGGCTGCCCTCTGTTTTGAACGGTTGGTTGAAATGGGCTGTACTTTTAACAAACTGTAAATGGGCTGTAGTAAATTCCATTAGAATTCAAAAATGGGCCACAAATTCTTACAAATCTCAAATGGGCTATAAGTTCCCTGCCACACACTTCTGGCCTTACTAAGTTGACGCGTCCCCTAAAAAACAGAGTTCACGCGTATGCAAGGCTTTGTCAACTTATAGTCAACACACGGTTCTAGCAGCAGTGGCCGTTGGATGTCCATCCAACGGATGCCATGCTTCTTCTTCAATCTCGGATATTCTAGCTTCACCCGCCCAAAAAATGGTTCCTCCCCCTGACATCTCGGGCGCACCGTTTCGGAAGCTGACATGTGGGCCTACTAAGTTGACTTACCAAGGGCTTTGTCAACTTAGTCAATATAAATGATTCTAGCTGCAGTGACCATACGATGTCCATCCAACGGCCGTAGTGCTTCTTCAACCTCTGGTCTTCTTGCTCCAGCCGCCCAAAGCAGCGCCGGTCGTGCCGCCTGCTCCTGTCTCCCGTGGCCGACTGTGCTGCCGTGGAGGCCTCACCGCCCCCTACTATTCCTACCACTATCCAGGCCCTGCGGTGACGGCAGCCTCACACCGCAGTCGAACGAGTGAACCCTCATACTCCTCTACACGTGGGCATCCACTGCCGCGTCGTCCCCTTCCTAGGTCTCTCCGTCGTCCACCGCCCTGGTGCTCTCGGCGCGGCGTGGTCAACGCGGAAGGAACGACTTCCATCGGACGTGGACTATACGTGGAGAGGCTGACAGCTGGGTCCATGGCGGCAGCAAGGAAGTGCCTCCTTATTACGCGGAAAATAATGATTCCTCCACCTGATAGCAGGGACCCGCTGGGCGGGCCACCAGTATTTTGCGAAAAAAATCGTTTCCCCCTGACTGCTGGGACCCACTGATCGGGCCACCGTATTTCGCGAAAAAACGTTCCCCCCGCTGTCAGCTCGGACCCACCGGAAGTGCCTCCTTAGTACGCACACAAAAATGAATACTCCCCCAGCTAGCTGGGACCCACCTTGCTTGGAGGCTGACTTGTGGGCCTACTAAGTTGACGGGGAAGAAAGGCTTTGTCAACTTAGTCAATATGAACGATTCTAGCTCCAGTGACTGTACGATGTCCATCCAACGGTCGTAGTGCTTCTTCAACCTCTAGTCTTCTTGCTCCAGCCGCCCAAAGAAGCGTCGGTCGTGCCGCATGCTCCTGCCTCCCGTAGCCGGCTGTGCTGCCGCAGAGGCCTCACCGCCCCCTACTATTCCCACCGCTGGCCAGGCCCTGCGGCGATGGCAGCCTCACACCGCAACCGAACCAGTGAACCCTCATAGTCCTCTCCGCGTGGGCTTCCACTGCCGCGTCGTCCCCTTCCTAGGCCTCGTCGTCGTCCACCGCCGTGGTGCTCTCCGTGCAGCATGGTCAATGTGGTCAAGGAACGACTTCCATCGGAAGAGTACTGTACGTGGAGAGGCTGACAGCTGGGTCCATGGCCACAACACAGTTTTTTTGTGATTTTCCAAGTAAGTCGCTTTGTCAGGCCTGTTGGGCTACAAATCTTTCAAGACGAGGAGAGCTTTCATTCGACTGGCCGAGAAAATGGCCCATCAGTAATGAGAAATGGGTTGTACATTTTTAAAACACATCAAACCGGAAATTAGTTTCAAATATCCTTTTTTCATTTCAAGATTTTAAATTACATTAATTTTTATGCATGGAGAATTTGTTGGATTTTATATTGATATACATTTGTTTTTAAAATTAGCTTGAATGCGAGTCGAAATTTCGGTATTAAAACAGTTCGGACCGCACCGAAATATGCAAAATTTCATATAATTTTTTAACCGTTGCCATAATATGGGCTATAATGCTAACAAAAAGAATATGGGCTCCAAAAAAACCTTAAGAATTAGCAAATGGTCTGTAAATTATTAGAAATAATGGCAGATGGGCTGTATGCTGTTTTCCACAGATTTGAGGCTTTCCTAAAAAAAAGGTTGACGCACAAGCGCTGACTGTTGGATGTCCATCCAACGGTCGTTGTGCTTCTTCAATCTCTGCTCTTCCTGCTCCAGCCGCTCAAACAAGCGCCGACAGGACTGCCTGCTCCCTCCTCCTCGCGGCCGGCTGTGCTGCCGTGCAGGCCTCACCGCCCGACCGTACTCCCATCGCTGTCCTAGCCATCCCTCTACTCACCCACACCTGCTGTTATTCTCTGGCAATGGCAGACGAACCAGTAAACCCTGGTACAGTCGTACTCCCCTCCGCGTGGGAAACAACCGCCGAGTCTTCCCAGCCTCTGTGTCGTCCCCTTCCTAGGCCTCGCCGTCGTCCACCGCCCTGGTGCTCTCGGTGCTGCGTGGTCAACGTGGTCAAGGAACGACTTCCATCGGACGTGGACTGTATGTGGAGAGGCTGACAGCTGGGTCCACGGCCGCAGCAAGGAAGTGCCTCCTTATTACGCGGAAAATAATGATTCCTCCACCTGACAGTTGGGACCCACCGCATGGGCTACTGTATTTCGCGAAAAAATGTTTCCCCCTGACTGCTAGGACCCACCAGCTACATCTTCGCACGCAAGGAAGTGCGTCCGGGCAAAAAAATGATTCGCCCCCTAACTGCGGGGACCCACCAGCTACATCTTCGCAGGCAAGGATGTGCCTGACAGTCGGGACCCACCTGCTCGAAGCATACGTATCGTTGTCATTTTGGTCGCGAACGTGTATGTACATACTGCTCGATGTAGAGGCGCGCACGTGTCGTAGTAGAGGCGCGGACGTGTCGTAGTAGAGGCGCGCACGTAGCATGTACACGTATGTACAGCAGCCAGGGTGCAAGAAAGAAAATACGGCCACGTATGTGTACATACGGGCGGGGTCTCGAACACCTACTCGCGCATACATACGGTCAGGGCTTGTGTACATTGCTGGGTCGGAACGGAGAAACAACGTCGTCGTCGTGTTCATGGGGAGGCAACGGAATGCGTCGTGTTCATGGGGAGGCAACGGAACGCGTGGGAGCCAACCGACTGGGTCGGAACGGAATGCGTGGTCGTGTTCATCGGGAGGGCTTGGACGGAACAGGCGATGGAAACGAGGCCTGGCGTACCGCACAATGGAGGAAACGGACCTCCTACGTTCGGAACGGGGTCCTGTTGATCGGGAGGGGTCTGGCGTACCACAAAATGGAGGAAACAGACCTTCTACGGTCGAAACGGGGGTCCTGTTGATCGGGAGGGGTGTGGCGTACTGCAAACGGGGGAAACGGACTTGTGTTGGAGCGCTACGGTCGAAACGGGGGTCCTGTTCATTAGGAGGGGTGTGGCGTACCGCAAAACGGGACTCCACGGGATACTGTTCATCTCCACCATCGACCCCCTCCAGCCTCCACGAGCTACTGTTCATCCACCATCGACCTCCTCCAGCCTCCACATGCGACTGTTCATCCACGGGCTCCTGTTCATCCAGCTTCCACCGCGTGCTACTCCACCGGCCACTGTTCAACCACCCCTCCACGGGCTCCTGTTCATCCTGCCCTCCACCATCTACTATTCATCTTGCCCTCCACGGGGTGGTCCTGTTCATCCAGCCCTCCGCGGGGTCTTGTTCATCCAGAGGCAACACCACGGGGTCCTGTTCATCCACCCCCACCGGGAACTGTTCATCCAACCCCCCCTCCCCCGCAACGCTCACTGTTCATCCAGAGGCAGCATCGAGCAGCAGTAGCGAAGGAATCGCTCGATCGGGTTTAGTTAACAGCCATCGATCGATCGCTCGGGTTCAGTAACGCGTAGCCTGCAGTGCAATCGCTCGGGTTCAGTTAGAGCCCAACACCTCGCTCGGGTTTAGTTAGAGCCAACGCCTCGCACACACGCGCGTACGTGTACGAGAGAAACACGGATCGCTCGGCCCCCGACCTCCCACCGTAACCGAGAAATCCCCGAAATTTTCCTCCCCCTCGCTTCTACCATGGTTTTTTCCATCATGGATGGCCCAAAGAATGTCATGCAGCTGCGTCTCCATCCCGCCCAGGACGAAAAGCCCATTTTCTGTCATGATTTTTTGTCATAGAAGTAGGAGCCCACCACATCTATGACGATACCGGGTTTTGTCACAATTATCGTCATAGAAGTGTCATATGTATGATAGGAAAAAAAAATCGTTCAGCCAAAATGTCACGGATGTGTCTTTTTTTGTAGTGTCTGTAGGATGATTGTCCCTTTATTTGCAGTGTATGTAGCACTCGTGATGTATTCAGTGGCTATGACATGAGCATTTTGCTGAAACTAGTAATGAATGAAACCTATGTAGCAGGCTTGGCGTAGTGTTGTGAACATCTAATGATTTCTATTAACGGTAATTAGGGGGTATCCCCTTTTGCTCATATAAATAAATAAATAGTAGAGGCCCTGTCGGGTCAGCTTTGTTCTCATTCGAAGACGTCGAGCAAATTGCAGTCCAACAACAAACTATGTCATCAAATTCAAGTTTCACAGCCAAATATGAGTACAACTAAACAACAATGTCATCATTTTTTTAGTTTTCATACAATCACCAAACACAAATCGGCATACATAACAAGTGATGTTCTCACAGCAAAATACTAAACAACATGTTCATCATGTTTCAGTTGTCATAGCAAACACAATTTCACATAGTAGATAAAAAACGTCTTCTGACAGGCAAATACTACAAAAGCAATGTAATCATCATCTGCAGCAGCAACGTCAACATCTTCGCCACGTGTATCGGTCTGAATCGTAATTTCCCATGGTGTCATCTTCTTCTTCGTCCTCAACATCCTCGAACATTGGCTTCTTCTTGATCAACTCTTGTATGTCCACAACACGACAGGAAATCTTTTCACCGGCGTCATTGACGTGTTGGTTCTCAAAGATATTAGGAACATTTGTGTTATGTTGTACATCAGGAGCAGTGTAAGCATCTTCTTGTTGTGCAACTTCATTAAACGAATTCCTCTGCTCAAACCTTTGCAATGCTCTCCAGTCATTGCTACGTGCAAATGTGTCTTCCAAGAAAAATATCTGTGTTGCTTGATTTGCCAAAATAAAAGGCTCGTTGGTCTGGTACGCCACCTTGACATTGATGGATTTGAATTAATCATCATCTCTGGGTTTTGCAATCCTGGAAAACAGGTTATACCAACGACAGCACAACAGAACCACACACCGATGATCCTAAAAACTGGAGATATAATGCAATAGAAAATGTCTGTTATGTTAGCATACATTTCAGTTGTCTCTTTGTCATACGTATCCGTGCTCATGATGGCACTGTTTTGTGTCTTCCTGCCTTCGTCTCGTGCAAGGGTGTTGTAGCGCACATCTCCAACAATGCAAGATTCATAATGTCTTACCCGAGTGTCAGGACCCATTGCTAGTGAGTAAAGGGCATCATCAACTGCCTGCCCATCCTCCCGCATCTTCTTAACCTATGGTTAGAAAATAGACAAGCTGATCATCTTATGTACTCAAAATATTAAAAAAACTGACAGTGCACTTCAAAAGCTTACATGGTTCTTGAACCATTTTGCAAATCCTGCCATAACCAGTTTGTTAGTGTTTCTTGGATTTTGCAGCAGTAACTCCTCTTTGTAGATGCTGCACAACATAGTGATCGTGTCAAACATCTAAATATATAAGAATGTGCTGCAAGTTTAGTAGATTATGATGTATAAGTTGCAGTACTGCACTTACTTGATATAAGGTAGTATCTCAGGACAGTTATTCAACACATACCAAACCATTTTGTCCAAATCTTTAGGTTTGTCCTCTTGTCGACTCTTCCCTTTAACTCGAACAGAATAATCAAAAACATTGAGCCCGCATTGTCTTCACCCCCTCTTTGCTAAGCTGATCAGCTGTTTCAATGTATTTTGAGAAGAATGTCAACGCTTCTGTAGCAATGTAGGCCTCTGCAATGCAACCCTCGGGTCTAGCTCTGTTTCTAACATAGCCCTTGAAAGTGCCTAGCCGCCTTTCAATAGGGTACATCCAGCCATACTGTACTGGACCTCTAAGTAGTGCCTCATCAGGTAGATGAACAACCAAATGCACCATTACATCAAAGAAGGCTGGAGGATATATCTTCTCAAGGTCGCATATGATAGTTGGTATCTTGTCTCTAAGATGCTCCAAAGCATCTATCCTGATATTCCTACTGCAGAGTACGTTCCCTGAAGAATTGTCCCAACTCTGCAACTGCTCTGTATAAGTTAGGGCGGCCCAATCCTCTAAGGATAACAGGTAAAACCCTTTGAAGTAGGACGTGGCAGCCATGAGTTTTCAACCCTTGTACCTTGTTTCCATCTGCACTGACTCTCCTTTCAAGGTTGGAAGCAAATCCATGTGGGAATCTCACACATGACAAGACCTCGCATAATTCTTTTCTTTTTACCTTGTCCAAGACGTACACAGCTGGTGCCATATCCCGTGGTTTACCTTCATGTTGCACCTGAAAATCCTTTCTGATACCAAGGTGTGTCAAATCAATCCAAGATTTTAAGGTATCTTTCATCTTGCCTTCAATATTAAGAAGTGTGTCGATAATGCTATCACATATATTTTTCTCGATGTGCATCACATCAAGATTATGCCGCAGATCCAAATCTTTCCAATACTCCAAGTCCCACAAAGTGGACTTGCGGGTAAACAATAATCTCTCTTCTACCGTGCCACGCTTCCTTTTCCTGTTACCATTACCACGATGGTTTCCTGGTGTAATATGCCTGACCTTCTCTAATTCCACTTGCAACTCATCGGCGGTGAGCCTCTTTGGCGCATCACGGTTTTCATGCTTTGCATTGAACACATGTCTTCGGTATTTTCTAGGATGCGGCTTGTCCTTGGCAAGGAAACGACGGTGTCCAATGTAACAGATCTTGCTAAGTATTGCGTATGACAGCGGATTCCTGTCACAGTGAACACATGCATTGTAACCATGTGCCGTTCGCCCTGACATAGTGCCCAAAGCCGGATAATCATGGATGCACCAAATTATAACAGCATGCAGAAAGAAATCAGCTGGTGGGCTGCTATATAGGTCTCGAGTGAGAACACCCTTCCATAGCTGTTGAAGTTCCTCCACAAGAGGCTCCATGAACAAATCAAAATCCTTTCCAGGACTTTTTGGACCTGGATCAGCAAGGCCATCATGTAGTTTGATTCTTTGGTGCAGACATTTGGAGGCATGTTGTAAGGGATAACAAGCACTGGCCACATGCTATATGTGGCGCTCTGGTGGCCAAATGGGTTAAATCCATCTGAAGCTAAGCCAAGTCTAATGTTTCTTGGGTCAGCAGCAAACTCTTTGTGTTTATCATTGAAGTTTTTCCACTCACTACCATGAGATGGATGGCTCATTACATTCTGACCTCTGTACTCCGGGTTCCTAGAATGCCACAGTACATCCTCTCTTGTTTCAGCATCATGAAACAACCTCTACAATCTTGGTGTAATTGGAAAATGTCTCAAAACATTATGAGGAATCCTCTTCACAGCATCGCCATCTTTCCATCTTGATGATTTGCATTTCGGGCATTCACTTAAGTTGGCATAATCCTTCCAGAACAGAACACAATTATTTTTAAAAACATGGATCATATCATATCCAATTCCAACAACACGAAGGAAATTCTTCATTTTACTGTAGGTGTGTGGCAGCTCAGACGCATCTGGGAAAGATTTGCGGAAAGCAGCCAACATCGCATTGAATGATTTGTTGGTCATCCACTCAGATGTCTTCACCTGAAGAAAGGTGACAATAGCTGAGAATACTGACAGCTTATTTCCTGGGGTGACGGCAACGTTGCATTGTTCCAACATGTGGGCCCATCGTTTTTCTTCTGCAGGTGAAAGTTCACGGAATGCACGAGCATTTCGTATCATTGTTTCAATGTTGGTCAAACTCACTGGCTCCGCCACCACCACCTCCTCCTCCTCTTCCACCTGAGCATCAGGCAGATCAGGATGGTGATCTGCTGCTTCCACGTAGTCAATAACATTGACATTCATAGCTTCACCATGATGAACCCACCTAGTATATGTGACCGACATCCCATACAAGTGTAGATGATTTTGCACATTTGGCTGGGGTCTTGTAACTGAATTCATACAACTGCTACACGGGCAGAGCACATATGATTTCGGACCACCGTACTCAGCTCTGATAAAGTTCATGAAGTTTTCAACCCCCTCGACATATGTAGTGGAGAATCTTCGAGCAGAAGTTATCCAAGTCCTGTCCATCTGTTAGACATACAAATTAGTTCTTCTACTAGATATTACAGGAAAAACATATTTTTTTATGAAGTCCAGAAAAAAATACCTAGGTCGATATCTAAAGCTATGGCAAGATATTTGGACGAGCAGATCTAAGTAATGAAATATATGTAAAGCTAATTCAGCAAATAGATTTGAGTGCCAAATTATGGCAGGCTGTTTCAGCAGTATATGAGGCCGAGCACATAGCCATCGAACTATCAAAGGCCATCGCAACAACAAAGATCGAGTATAAAACGGTGTAGAGCTATTTCACCTAACAGGTTGGCTACTAGACCATGGCAATCTACGTCACAATAAATATATGGCAGGATATTTTAGCAACTAATCAGCCTTGGCATGCCATCTCAGCTAAGCAGATTGAGTGCAGAACAGGGCAAGGAAGCTTCTTAAGCAGAGCATATTGACAGTAAACTACTTCGACAAACAGTGAGATTAACAGCGTCTATCAGCTAACATTCAGTGCTACACCGACATGAATGGGGCCTCAGTCTAGAATGCGCGTACCGTGGGAGAAGCCGACCGCCGTGTGTCTCCACACGAACGTCGCCAGCGGTGGCAGCGCTGACCGCCATGCGCCTCCACAAGAACGTAGCCAGAGGTGGCGGCGCGGCTAGAGGACGGCAGTCTACAAGAGTGTACTATGCTAGTGAGAGGATCGACGAACCGTGGCGCCGACATATCAGCGCGGTGGGGAGGGC
>NC_041388.1:62969123-62988038 GCF_002162155.2 Triticum dicoccoides
CGCATGGTGCGCGGGGGGTGTTTGGCGCATGGTCGGTTTCTCCAAGTGCAGTCCCACGTGTCAGTGAAGAGGCAAGCCGAAGCGCGTTCTGTTTGCGTGAGTCGTGTGCAGGACCGAACGTGTGTGGGGTGCAATGCGACCGCGACAGGAGTGCTGTGAGTGTACCGCCTTTTTTCCTTTTAAACTAGGTGCTTCAGCCCCTCAAAAAAATTTGTTACTTCACGCGATCCATAGATACTACTACTAGTAATCCGGCGCGGTTCTTTTCCCGCGCGATGTGCTAGGAAGTTGGCTTAGTTGGGTTTTTAGGACGAGTAATGCTACACCTACGTAATCCCAGTTACATAATTAACGTCATGTGAAACATGTGAGTTGTTGGTTGTAGATTGGGAGGATGGAGGGGCCCACCACCATGAAAATCAGGGGAGGAGAGAGAGGCAATTTACGTTAACCCTTTCGTAGGTTCCCGTAGATGTAGAAAGATGTGAAATGCGTGAATGTGTAGTGGGCGTACTATTGGAGTGCCTAAGATAATTTGTGTATGTATAGACCCTATGTGTTTATTTTACTTCGCATGTTAGATTTGTCTCGGTTCAATAAAAAACAGAGTTGGTGATGATGGTGTGCCTGTCATCCTGCAATATAGGCCGTCCGATCTATATCTAACGGATAGGAAGGAAACTATGAAAATTTACCCACACTCCTATCCACATTTGCAGATAAGTCTTTCCCGCGTTCATCCTTTTCCCCCACAAGATCTTGATCTTCTGTGCAACGCACGGGCATCTTGCTAGTATTCCTACAATATGTATATTATTGTGGAAGTTCATATACACCGGCCGAGATTAATGCAAACACTGCAGATTTTCATTACATTTCAAACTTTTATAGGACAGAAAAATAAAAGAAACCCGACCCTAAAACTATTCTACGGTGGCGACCAATGTCCTCCATCTGCGATCTCTATGTACGGGGGCAGGGTTCAAGACCCGTGAAGTGAAGGTGCGGTCTCCGGCGAGGAAGAGTAGAACACGGGATATGGACCGGCCAGTTAGCACACCATGCCCTACGGCCTCCCATGCCCTACTCATCCTCGGAGGAGTCCCCGACCTCGGCGGTGCCGGACGTTGGACGGCGGCAAGTAGGACTGAAAGTGCAACTATCCCTAGGTGGTTTTGGTAATTCATAACAACATATAGCTCATTGAGCTAATGCTATTCCAAGATGATTATTTCAGGAAAGCTCAATGATTGGCATGGCATGGATGTGAAAGTGGAACCCTCAAAATGCTAAGGACAAAGGATTGGCTCAAGCTCAAAAGCTCAAGACTCTTCATTTTATATTTTAGTGATCCAAGATCACATTGAGTCTTTAGGAAAAGCCAATACTATTAAGGAGGGATGAGGTGTTGCTTAATGAGCCGCTTGCTTCATGTGCTTAGTGATATGCTCCAAAACCCTCAACTACTTTCCCATATCCACATATGACCTAAACCCTAAGCCAAACTCAGTCCTACCAATTCTTCCTATCCGGCGCCACCGAGTTTCACTTGTCATTAGCCACTGCCAAAACCCTAGCAATTTGGTTCTACCGATAAGGATCTCGGTCTCACCGAGATGGGGTTGCAAACTCTCTGTTTCCCTTTCGTAACTTTTCGGTCTCACCGAAAGAGCGAATCGGTCCCACCGAGATTACAATGTAAACTCAGTGTTTCCCCTTTGTAACTTTTCGGTCTAACCGAGTTCCACTCGGTCTCACCGAAAGAGCAAATCGGTCCCACCGAGTTTGCCTGACCAACTCTCTGGTTAGCTAATTACCAAATTCGGTCTCACCGAGTTTGTGTAATCGGTCTCACCGAGATTACGTTATGCCCAAACCCTAACCATATCGGTCCTACCGAGTTGTATGTCAGTCCCACCGAAAATCACTAACGGTCACTAGGTTTACATTTTCGGTCCGACCGAGTTTATTGATTCGGTCCCACCGAGATTGGAAAACTATGTAACAGTTGGATTTTGTGTGGAGGCTATATATACCCCTCCACCTCCTTCTCATTCTGTGAGAGAGCCATCAGAACACACACACCATTCCAACTCATATGTTCTGAGAGAGAACCACCTACTCATGTGTTGAGACCAAGATATTCCATTCCTACCATATGAATCTTGATCTCTAGCCTTCCCAAGTTGCTTTCCACTCAAACCTTCTTTCCACCAAATCCAAATCCTATGAGAGAGAGTTGAGTGTTGTGGAGACTATCATTTGAAGCACAAGAGCAAGGAGTTCATCACCTACACACCATTTGTTACTTCTTGGAGAGTGTGTCTCCTAGATTGGCTAGGTGTCACTTGGGAGCCTCTGACAAGATTGTGGAGTTGAACCAAGGAGTTTGTAAGGGCAAGGAGATCGCCTACTTCGTGAAGATCTACCGCTAGTGAGGCAAGTCCTGTGTGGGCGATGGCCATGGTGGGATAGACAAGGTTGCTTCTTCGTGGACCCTTTGTGGGTGGTTGCTTCTTCATGGACCCTTCGTGGGTGGAGCCCTGTGTGGACTCGTGCAACCGTTACCCTTGGGTGGAGCCCTGTGTGGACTCGCGCAACCGTTACCCTTCGTGGGTTGAAGTCTCCATCAACGTGGATGTAGGATAGCACCACCTATCCGAACCACAGGAAAAACATCCGTGTCTCCAATAGCGTTTGAATTCTCCAAACCCTTCCCTTTACATTCTTGCAAGTTGCATGCTTTACTTTCCGCTGCCAATACACTCTTTGCATGCTTGCTTGAATTGTGTGATGATTGCTTGACTTGTCCCAAAATAGCTAAAATCTGCCAAGAACTAAAATTGGGAAAAGGTTAAGTTTTTATTTGCTCAAGTAGTCTAATCACCCCCCTCTAGACATACTTTCGATCTTACAAGTGGTATCAGAGCTTTGGTCTCCATTTTCTTGATCTCCATAGCTTTTGGTGGTCATAGCCTTGGTTTCACAACCTAGGAGAGTATGGCGTCTAGCGAGGGAAATTATCACCGTAGAGGTCCTTACTTTGATGGTACTAATTTTGCTAGTTGGAAGCATAAAATGAAAATGCATATTCTTGGACATAACCCCGCCATTTGGGCTATTGTGTGTGTTGGTTTGCAAGGTGACTTCTTTGATGGGAGAGAACCAAACCGTGAAGCTACCGCGGATGAGTTGAAGATGTTGCAATACAATGCTCAAGCTTGTGATATTCTCTTCAATGGATTGTGCCCCGAAGAATTCAACAAAATCAGCCATCTTGAGAATGCAAAGGAAATTTGGGACACTTTGATTGATATGCACGAAGGTACCGACTCCGTCAAGGAATCCAAGTTGGATGTGCTTCAAAGTCAACTTTACAAGTTCAAAATGAAGGATGGTGAAGGTGTCGCTGAAATGTACTCTAGGCTTGCTCTCGTCACAAATGAGATTGCCGGCTTAGGAAGTGAAGAGATGACCGACAGATTCATCATCAAGAAGATTCTAAGAGCCTTGGATGGAAAATATGATACCGTGTGCACATTGATCCAAATGATGCCCAATTACAAAAATCTCAAGCCAACGGAGGTGATTGGAAGAATTGTTGCTCATGAGATGTCACTTAAGGATAAAGAGGAACTTCACAACAAATCAAGTGGTGCCTATAAAGCCTCATGTGAAGCCCCTACATCATCAAGTGAGAAACAAGACTTCAATGAAGAATTGAGCTTAATGGTGAAGAACTTCAACAAGTTCTACAAGAGTAGAAGCAAAGATAGAAGCTTCAAGTCAAGGTCCTACAATGACAAAAGATCTTCTAGTCGAGAGCGAAACTGCTACAATTGTGGAAGACCCGGACACTATTCCAATGAGTGTATGGCTCCCTACAAGAGAAGAGAAGATTCTCCAAAAAGAAGAAGCAAAGGATCACCACCAAGAGAGAGAAGGAGTAGAGATGATCGTTATGAACAAAGATACTCACGGAGAAGCAAGGATTCGGAAAGGAAGGAAAAATCATCAAGGAGCTATACAAGACGAAGACATCAAGCTCATGTTGGTGAATGGGTATCCGGCTCCGACTCCGACAGCCACTCCGAGAGAAGTTATCACTCCGACTCCGAAGATACTCAAGATGAAGGTGTTGCCGGTCTAGCACTTGTGTCAACCAACTCCTACGACATATTTGACTCACCAAATGAAGGAATTGGAAGATGCTTCATGGCCATAGGTCCTAAGGTAACACACCCCGAGTATGTTGATTTCAATAGTGATGAAGATGACTTGTTAGGTGATGATTTGCTTGTTGACAACTCTAGTGATGAATACTATGATGAAAGACCAATTAATCATGCTAATCAAGATAAAACAAATGACAATGATAAGGAGAAGATTGAGGCTCTAAATAAAGAACTAAAAACTCTTAAGTTAGCTCATGACACTATCTTCGAAGATCATCGAGAACTTTTAAGATCTCATGAGAAATTACGCTTTGAAAAGCTCAATCTTGAGCAAGAGCATGAGTTCTTAAAGGCAATCAATGATGATCTCCGTAAGAAAAGTTCTTCTTACATTGCCAAGCGTTTACTCTTATCTACTTACATGCCTCAAGTCAAGTCTAGTAACAAGAAAGATTCTTCCTCTAGCAGTAACAATGATCATGTTAAATCCAATACTGTTGCTTCTAGTAGTTCTCCTGATTCCACTAATGATTCTCTTAGCCAAGTTACACTTGAGCAAGAAAATAGCTTATTGAAGGGAATTATAGAGAAAGGAGTGTACAAAAGCCTTGCCGGGAGTAAGCAATTCGAGGAAATTGTGCGCAAGCAAGGAATGCACCAGAAGAAGCAAGGTGTTCGTTTTGAACGAAAGTTCAATGCCAATGGAGTTGAGTGGGAAGAAGATCAATACCCCAAGACAAAGTTTGTCCCTCAACAAGAGAAGTATGATGCTTCTTTAAAGGGGACACAAGCTCAAGATGATCTTCCACCACAAGACTACGAGCAAAAAGGCAAGGACAAGCTTCAAGAGGAAATTGATGCATTTGAAGAAGCTCCTAAGACCTTAGTCAAGTGGATTCCCAAGAATACTTCAAGTTCCACTTCATCAAGTACGACTACAACTCCAAGGATTCCCATCAAGATGATGTGGATCCAAAAGCAGAAGAACTAGAAAGTTCTTGAGGGTGACTCCGCCAACATACTTCACTCTTATCATTTTGGCAAGAACAAGTGCAATCAACTTCCACATCTTGCACTAGTTCAAGGAGTCACAAACCCTCTTGTTGGTAAGACAAGGGACAAGGTAACCTAAAATTTTTCATGGACATCATCTTTTGTATGCATCACTCTATGTCTATGGATATCCTTGTTTGTTCCTTGTGGGACTAACCCATGTAGGTATTGAAAGTGCAATTCACTCAAATGGATAGCTCCAAGAGATCTACATCAACATTGAGCATCCACATCTTCAATATCTACATGAAGTCATCATCGACAAAACCCAAGGTTAGTTCATCCCTGTTAGGGGGGATATCACATCTAGGGGGAGCTTTACTCTAAGACTTGAGCTAAAGCAACTCTAAAGATGTGAACACAACAATGCTTTATGTAAAAGTGGTAACCCTACTTGAGCTTAAACGATGAGTATGACCTATGATCAAGTGTTCTCACTTGACTCCTAAGTCAATATACTCATATATAGATGACCTAGTCATCGCAAATTGCTTGATAGATACTAGAATTGGTTGTGCATGCCTTGTCACATATTTCATTTGCCATCTTATTGTGTGAGCATGCTGGTTGCATATTTTACTCATTCGAGGACATCCACTTGTTGTTTTGATTGTTTGGTTTTATCTTCTTTTGCCAAGTGGATGGACAAGAATGCCTAAGAACCTCCTCTAGCTATCTATGCTTTTCTCGTCTCAAACTCTATTCATGCTGCATCACAAAATTTGATCAAGTCAGATTTGAACCACTCTGTGTGAGGAGCGCTCGGAGTCCCCGATTCGTCATAGACTTAAACTTCCAAAACCTCTTTATGATTCCCGGTCTGACCGATACTCCACTTTCGGTCCTACCGATATCATTAAGTTGATCTAGGTTTTCAATCTCGGTGCAACCGATTTGAACCTTTCGGTCACACCGAGTTTCAGTAACTGCACGCAGTTATGAATCTCGGTGCCACCGAGTCGTTCCACTCGGTCACACCGACAGGGTCGGGCTATATATAATCACGGGCAAAATTTGGAAATTTCTCCGAACCCCTTCGCCCGCGCGATAGCCTGCTCTGCCCTCGTGGTCTCCGGATCGTCTTCTCGCCGCCAGCCGCCTCCAGTCGCTGGTCTCCATCGCCGTCAACGGGAATTCTGCCCCGCCGTTGCCGCCGTAGCAAGTCTCCGCCGAACTAGGGTATGGACTTGATCACAGTGCTATTCCCCGTCCAATTCCTAGCACATTGTGTTCTTCATGATTCTTGCCACGATTAAAACACTCCTATCCAGTCAAAACGCCCATAGATTAGCTTTGATTCGAAAATTTTAGGGTTAGGTTTCCACCGAAACCATCTCGGACCCACCGAGTTGAAAAACTCGGTCCCACCAATTTGGCTTATGCCATTGCACAAGTGAGACTCGGTCTAACCGAGAATTACTTATCGGTGTGACCGATTTTGGAATTCTGTGAAACCCTAGCATTCTCGGTGCCACCGAACTGTGACTCGGTCCTACCGAGTTCACTAGTTTAGGTTCCAAAACTGCTTCGGTATCACCGAGTTTGAAAATCGGTAGATCCGAGATGATTTCAGTAGGAAACTAAAACTAAGTTTTTGGATCATTCTTTTTGCAAAAATCTCTGCATTTTGTGATGCTCATCCTTTCTACCTCATCTATAAACTATTCACAGGGTCAGCAGTCAGTTTGCAGCATGTCTGATCAAAGTGATAGCCAAAATATGTCAGAGCAGCAGGTGCACATGAGTGAGGGCACTAGTCCCTCCAGGTCTTCTGATGAAGGCAGCAGGAGCACTCCTAGCAATTTGCCAAAGGCTACCACGAGACAAAGTAAGAAGAGGACTTCTGATTTCAAAGATGAAGACTATGTGGCAGAGGAAGAGGCCACTTCCAAGAGAGTTGAGCCAGCTCAAGGCACTAAGCCAGGCCTGAAAATCAAAAGGCCAGCAGGCAGGCAGCCCATGTCAAAGGCAAGAGCCTCAACTGAGAAGCCCATAGATCCAGTTGTAGCTGAGAGCAAGAAAAGAAAGGAAAGGGTGAAGAAGACTGTGGCTAGAGTACTTGGCAAAGCTTCCATCATGGAAGAGGAAGAAGAAGAAGAGGTAGCTGCACCAGCACCCAAGGCACCCAAGCTAATGGGAGATGCCATAAAATCAGGGGGAGCTGCTTCCAAGGCCAAGCCAGCTCCAAAGCCAAAACCAAAGAGGAATACAAGGAGCATTCCTGCTGATGAGAAGAACAAGGCCCCAGTGTCTGAGACTGTTGCTGAAGAAGAGGATGAAGAGCAAATTCTGAGAAAGCTAAAGCCCAAGATCCCAGACCACAACGATGCTCATCCTGTGGCTGAGAACATGAAGCTCAGGAGATATTCAGGGCTGAGGAAGTGGAGAGAAGCAGACCCATATGCTTCAAGGAGAAGGACTGCCGTGGACTAAAGTTTCATACCAAGGAGCAGCAGGATTTTTATGAGACAGTGCTGCTAGATAAGAAGCCCATTGTCTGTGATATGCGATGGGTTGATTGGACATACATCAAGGACAATGAGGAGCACTATCCTGGAGTGCAAGACAGCTTCATAGCTTGTGGAGTAGCTGACTTTGTTGGGCAGAAGCTCACAAAGTGGAACGAGGAACTCATCATGCAGTTCTACTCCACAGCTCACTTTTATCCAGATGGGAGGATCACATGGATGTCTGAGGGTACAATATACCAATCCACTGTTGAGGAATGGGCAAAGTTAATTAATGCCCCAGAGGAGCAAGATGATGACTTGGATATCTATGCCAAGAAGAAAATGGACCACAACTCAATGTCAAATATGTACAAGGAGATCCCAAATGAAGCACTTGATACCTTCAAGTTTGGCTCAGTACATTACCTTCTGTCAGGGCTCCCGACTATCAATTGGATCTTGAGGCACACCTTATTGCCTAAGTCTGGAGATCACAAGATGATCAGAGGCCATGCTATCAACTTGCTACATGTGTTTGATGTGCCTCAGAAGTTCAAGGTGATGAGCCTCATAGTGGAAACAATCAAGAGGACTGCAGTAGATCAGAAGAGGAGCTGCGGATATGCCCCTCAAATTCAGGAGCTCATCAACTCCAAGATGGGCACGGGCATATATTTATTGGACAAGGAACATTTTCCCATCCGTCCAGATTTTGAGAACAATGAAGTTGTGATGACTGAGAACGAGCCATCGTCTGCACAAGCTTACGCAAAGAAGGAGAAGGCAAGGAAGGAGAAAGCTGCCAAGATGCCAACTCAAGAGGAGGCATCTGAGTATTTCTTGAAGACCAAACAAGAGCATCTTGGTTACTTGATTGCATCCATGCTGAGGATTGAGCAAAGTCTGGCCACCCTCACTCAAAATCAGCAGAGCCTAGAGAGAATCATGGAACAGAAGTTCTATGACTTGGATGTCAAAGTAACGGAAGTTCAGTCTGTAGTGGAGCAGCTCCAGGAGGACATGCAGGAGAGGAGAGGAAGGACTACTACTCATGCCTTTGGCAGAGTGCCAAGAGGTCCGAGGTTGTCTGCCGTGCCAGTTGCTGACACAAGAGCCACCACCTCAGCACCAGCCACTGCCTCAGTTCCACCAGCTCCAGCATCTACTTCAGCTCCAACTCTAGCGTCTACTTCAGCATCTACCGAAGCCTTCGTCCTTGGAGTGATCTGGACTCCACCACCACCTGAAGATCAAGCCTGAGCGTCGATCTAGTGCTATGCATTTTCTAGGAACTTTGGTAACTTGTTGCCAAAGGGGGAGAAGATGTATAGATCATAGGCTTCGATAGAGAGAGAGAGTGTTGCTTTTCTCTCTTGCTTTATTTGGTGGTTTTTCAAACTTATTTGCTTTTGAGTGCTTGAGATACTATGCTTGTGAGACATTGATGATCATGTGTTTGATCATAAGCTACACTTAATGCTTGCTTAATGCTATTATCTTATATATCTTATGTGATCATTCATTATTCTTTGTGATGAGCGCATGTATTTCATTCTTATCATTTTAAGCGCTCCACCAAGATGTATGTGACATGGAAGAGTAACCCATGAATCTAACTTCTAGTGCATTTGCAGTCCAAAGCAAATTTTTAAATATGCACAAATTTAGGGGGAGCTCTTACTTATCACATACTTCTCAAAGCGACGATATATTTCATGCTTACTATCATTTGTCGAAGCTTTGATCTATATGTTGTCATCAATTACCAAAAAGGGGGAGATTGAAAGTGCAACTATCCCTAGGTGGTTTTGGTAATTCATAACAACATATAGCTCATTGAGCTAATGCTATTCCAAGATGATTATTTCAGCAAAGCTCAATGATTGGCATGGCATGGATGTGAAAGTGGAACCCTCAAAATGCTAAGGACAAAGGATTGGCTCAAGCTCAAAAGCTCAAGACTCTTCATTTTATATTTTAGTGATCCAAGATCACATTGAGTCTTTAGGAAAAGCCAATACTATTAAGGAGGGATGAGGTGTTGCTTAATGAGCCTCTTGCTTCATGTGCTTAGTGATATGCTCCAAAACCCTCAACTACTTTCCCATATCCACATATGACCTAAACCCTAAGCCAAACTCGGTCCTACCGATTCTTCCTATCCGGCACCACCGAGTTTCACTTGTCATTAGCCACTGCCAAAACCCTACCAATTCGGTTCTACCGATAAGGATCTCGGTCTCACCGAGATGGTGTTGCAAACTCTCTGTTTCCCTTTCGTAACTTTTCGGTCTCACCGAAAGAGCGAATCGGTCCCACCGAGATTGCAATGTAAACTCAGTGTTTCCCCTTTGTAACTTTTCGGTCTCACCGAGTTCCACTCGGTCTCACCGAAAGAGCAAATCGGTCCCACCGAGTTTGCCTGACCAACTCTCTGGTTAGCTAATTACCAAATTCGGTCTCACCGAGTTTGTGTAATCGGTCTCACCGAGATTACGTTATGCCCAAACCCTAACCATATCGGTCCTACCGAGTTGTATGTCAGTCCCACCGAAAATCACTAACAGTCACTAGGTTTACATTTTCGGACCGACCGAGTTTATTGATTCGGTCCCATCGAGATTGGAAAACTGTGTAACGGTTGGATTTTGTGTGGAGGCTATATATACCCCTCCACCTCCTTCTCATTCTGTGAGAGAGCCATCAGAACACACACACACCATTCCAACTCATATGTTCTGAGAGAGAACCACCTACTTATGTGTTGAGACCAAGATATTCCATTCCTACCATATGAATCTTGATCTCTAGCCTTCCCAAGTTGCTTTCCACTCAAACCTTCTTTCCACCAAATCCAAATCCTATGAGAGAGAGTTGAGTGTTGGGGAGACTATCATTTGAAGCACAAGAGCAAGGAGTTCATTACCTACACACCATTTGTTACTTCTTGGAGAGTGTGTCTCCTAGATTGGCTAGGTGTCACTTGGGAGCCTCTGACAAGATTGTGGAGTTGAACCAAGGAGTTTGTAAGGGCAAGGAGATCGCCTACTTCGTGAAGATCTACCGCTAGTGAGGCAAGTCCTGTGTGGGCGATGGCCATGGTGGTATAGACAAGGTTGCTTCTTCCTGGACCCTTTGTGGGTGGTTGCTTCTTCGTGGACCCTTCGTGGGTGGAGCCCTGTGTGGACTCGTGCAACCGTTACCCTTGGGTGGAGCCCTGTGTGGACTCGCGCAACCGTTACCCTTCGTGGGTTGAAGTCTCCATCAACGTGGATGTAGGATAGCACCACCTATCCGAACCACAAGAAAAACATCCGTGTCTCCAATAGCGTTTGAATTCTCCAAACCCTTCCCTTTACATTCTTGCAAGTTGCATGCTTTACTTTCCGCTGCCAATACACTCTTTGCATGCTTGCTTGAATTGTGTGATGATTGCTTGACTTGTCCCAAAATAGCTAAAATCTGCCAAGAACTAAAATTGGGAAAAGGTTAAGTTTTTATTTGCTCAAGTAGTCTAATCACCCCCCTCTAGACATACTTTCGATATTACAAGGACGCGTGGCTGACGGTGTTTCCGTCGTCGGCCGCCAGCATGGCCACCTCTTGTGCGGTCGTGTCCGTGTCCGGTTACGCGCGCTATTGCGTCACGAGAGGCGACTTAAGCGAGGGCGGCGACCTCAAGCTTCATCCCCGAAGACAAGCTCTCTCGTAGAGCATTCGCACTTGCGGTCATGGCGGATGTGGTGCCAGGTAGGAGGACGATGCGCTATGGTGTGGAGGTTAGCTGGGCGTTGCCTCTTTAAGTAGCGCATTCCGGTGAGGCCAAGCGTCTGGGTGCGTCATTAAGTCGCCAGAGTTGGTTTCTCGGGCACCAAGCCTCTTAACGACGACATAAGAACGGAATACATGAATGTGGGCAGCTGGCGCCGGCTGGGAACGCACCGTGCGATGGTGCGAGGGACGAGGGTATAGGTGTGCCAGGGTAGTCAACTGCGGTCGTGGCAACGTTGGAGATGCCCTTTGCTCACATGCGATCCCCGCATGTCATTGAAAAAGCAAGACGACCCAGCATGGTCTCAGGTCCAGAGGATGCAGTTGGCCGCGCTACACCACTCCACGGACGCGTAGCGACGCCCCATGCATCCTCGACGAGCCGGGTGTTGGGATGTGTTTGGATTGTGGCCAAAGTGCACCCTACCAAAATTTTGGTCATGACCCAAATATTAGTCTTTTTTTGAATGGTTGCCATTTTTTTGGCATGCCAATGAACTCTAGCCAACTCTAGTTCATTTTTCTTGCCAATGTCGGTCAAATCATTGGCAACCAATACCTCAACCAAAATTTTGGTCATGACCCAAAGATTGGTCTTTGTTTGGATGGTTGCCCTTTCTTTGGCATGCCAATGAACTCTAGCCAACTCTAGTTCATTTTTCTTGCCAATGTCGGCCAAATCATGGGCAACCAATACCTCAACCAAAATTTTGGCTACCCAATGCTTTGATGGGGCAACCTTGGGCACAAACCAAACATACCGTTGGTCGTGCCATAGCACTAACGCCACCCTCAGCACACTGAAACCTACCGTGTCTAGCGATGATATGAGTGTGTCGCTCACCGCGCTCGCCATGTCCAGAGGCGGTGCTGGAGCTGCGCCCCATTGTTGGCCCCAATGACCCACATGAATGGTTTTCGGTGGCGAGGAGGTCGTGGGCCAGCTCATCCATTGGACGAGTCTGCGCTACGTAGTCCTGACGGGTGTGCCCCACATGTCGGTTCCCCTGTTTTCCTGGCCATATTCGAGCGTCAGTGCTCCGTGTTGTGCATTAGGCCTTTCACAATGTAGGCCAAGCGAGACAACTTATTGTTTATTTGAGCCGTTCAAGTATAATCATGTGGCATTTGCTTATTTCTCATTCCTCTCCAACCCTCTTCTCCATCGATCATTTCGCCCTCCAGTCGAGTCCATCCTCCCGCATGCCTCATTTGAACATTCCGCCGAGTAACATTCGCATGTACCCACCCTAGTCCTCTTTAAATAGATCTCCGGACCCCGAGATGAAATCGAGAGGGAACGAGTGGGGGCACGTGATACCTAAGCCGGATTCAAAATTTTGAACCGGTGATCATAGCATCCGCAAATCATATATAAAGGGTATTCAATGTTTGTTTCGTTTTTGAACATACAATATACTCCCTCCTATCCTTTCTAGTTTACATATAAGTTTTATTTGTAGTCAAAGTATCTCTACTTTGATAAAAAAAAGGTATCAACATTCAACAACACCCAATCAATATTGTTAGATTCGTAGGTACTCCTAGATTTGTACTTGAGATGGTTTCCAATTTGACTATTGACAAGATTAATAGTACATGAGATGTATAATGTGAAAATTATATCATTGGAAACTCCTTTCACATTCGAATTTGACCGTATGCTTTGTGTAAGTTGCATGTCATATATTATTACTCTAACATTTGGTGAAAGTTAGCCTCGAAAAACGCATTAGACCCTGTATGCTTTGTGTAAGTTGCATGTCAGATATTATTACTCTAACATTTGTGTAAGTTGCATGTCATATATTATTACTCTAACATTTTGTCAAAGTAGTATAGTGGAAGTGGATCCTCTGGCATAGGTATCCTTGCCTTACCCTCCCTTTCGGTCACTTACTTGCGGACCCCATGCTTGCTAGGCCCCACATGTCAGTTACTCAATGGGTTCGGCCACGTTAGGGGATCCTCATCCATAGTATACTCACTCTGTTTTTATTTACTCCACATAAAACGGAGGGAGTGGTGGTATAATAAATGACGCGGGCGGGGGAGGGGGAGGGACGTCGGTTTGCTCTCAACTGCAGTCCCACAAGCGAGCGAAAACGCAAGACAAAGTGCATTCCATTCGGTGAGCGACGTGGAGGGTCCAGCGTGCCGGGCTGCAACGCGAACGCGACAAGAGAGAAGTATAGTCAAAACCGATTGACCGATCATCACCGGAACCACTATTCACACCAGAACCTCCGTTGCTCAGACTACGCCAGCCACTGCCCTAAAACCACACCAAATCTCCAGCCCATTCCCCACCTTTCGATCCCCTAGCCCGCATCAAGCGTCCCCTAGTTCCCCGGAAAGCCATGGTGCGCCGCAAGATCACTTACTACAAGATGCTAACGCCGGAGCGCCGCGCAGAAATCGCGGCGGTGGTCGGCGCCACAGACCTTCGTTCCCAAGCTCGCTTTGCGGCGGGCCAATCCCCGAGTTCTCTGGAGCCAAGCTACGAGGAGGAGGAAGCCGATCCAATGTTCATGGTAGAGGTCGCGGCGCAGAAGGCCCCCGATGGGTATGATACGATGGACGTCGACTTCGTGCCGGCGTCCGAGTCCCCCATGGTGCAAGCGGACCAGCGGTTCAACATGGCAATACTAAAGGAGGACCGGGAGGCAGAGGCTCAACTCGACGCGGAGCGCGCGCATGCCGCTGCCATCGAGGCTCTCCTGCAGGCGGAACCGGATGTCGTGGATGTGAACCGGGCGGCGGAGGCTCAACTTGAGGCGGAGCGCGCGGATGCCGCTACCATCGAGGCCCTCCTGTAGGCGGAACCGGACGTCCTGGACTTGAACTTGGCGGCAGAGGCTCGACTCGATGCAGAGCGCGCGGATGCCGCTCTCATTGATGCCCTCCTGCAGGTGGAACCGGACGTCCTAGACTTGAACCGGGCGATGGAGGCTCGACTCAACGCGGAGCACGCAGATGCCGCTGCCATCGAGGCCCTCCCGCAGGAGGAACCGGACGTCCTCGACTTGAACCGGGTTGTGCTCTCGTCCATGCAGAGTGCCCGCACGCTCCGCTTGAACGAGTAGCTGGAGGACGAGGACAACCATGGTGCGGAGACACACGTCGGCAGCGACGGCTGGTTCGCGCCGGCAGCCAAAGACGACGAGGCCGTCTCTTTCCGCGATCAGTGATAGTTTTTCTTTATGTTGTTGTTTTTATGGATCTTTTGCTGTGTAAAAACATATATTTGTTATGCAAGTCGCCTGACTTGGGTCAATCTACCATTTCAGGCGGTTGGATGAATATCCTACGTCTCCTAACCCTTCTTTCCTTCTTCCTCAACTCTTCTTCTTCCCCAATAGACCACCGCACGGGCCGTACGGATACTCCCCAACATGCGATTGGATAAACATACTCTATGAACGAAAATTATGTGTCAGTGATAGGATGGCTGAGTTTGGTTTGTTCACATGCGACAACACATGTCAGTGAGGGTGCGTTCCCTTGGTTGGGTTTGCGGCGTGCAGGGGCGACTGTGTGGGGGTGCGGTGCGACCGCGGCGTGCAGGAGCGACCGTGTGAGGGTGCGGTGTGACCGCGACAGCCGTGCGCAAGTGTACCTCCTTCTCATTTTGAAAACTTTAGGCAAGCTTGGCAAAAACTGTGTGGCGAAGTTTGGCAATGCAAGGCCTAGACCCAAACAGGATAAGTACGAACGTACTAGGAGTACTAGTGTTAAAAAAGAAAGGTGGGGTTTTCCTTCGCGGGATTTAATCGATACAAATCCTCGTTTCACGTGTCAATTAATGCGTATTTTTTTCTCCAAAGACCAAAGAGCTAACCATCTCACTCCTCATCGCTTGATTAATGCAGCACCATGCAAACCAACCTTCTCACTTCTGCATGCATGCAGGGGATATTAATGTCCTTGGTTGCTAACCCCATCAATTTTGCCTCAATTAGTGTTAGTGGCCCTTTGCAAATTGTAATTTTGATATACTGGCCTTGTGTACAAAAAATGCAGGTAGTAACTATATTTGACTTCCTTCCCCATTGCGTGACGTCGACGATATCTTTTTTTTGGTGGTTTGGCGAAGTGCATTCGATGGAGAACACCATTGAGGGAGACCACGGTGAGTCATTCGCAAGTGCCGCCTGCAAGCCGAGACAACCGCCTGCAAGCCGAGACAACATTATTTGCATCCAGGAAGTCCTTTACTAGTACCACTAGGAGTACTAGTGCAGTGAGATGGTTTCTCGAAGAAGACGATGGAGAAGCGGAGTCAGCGAAGAGTGAAACGATGGTTGCTTCGTCCGTGCTTTTTTGATTTGACGCCTCACTGCTTTGTGATTTGTGATAGAAGGGACAGGGGAGTAGACTCTGTGCTCTATACTGTACTACATGCGTCCAAGCATGGGAGAAAGAGGAGAGACGTTGCATTTTTCTATTCCTTCAATCAATCAATCAGGGAGCTTCGGTTCCATCTTTTAGGCTTTGGCAACACCGTCCACAATGGTTCCCACGATGCCAAAAGCTATTTTCACATTTGGCTACACATTGTGGATGCCCTTAACCGTACCATTTGGTTTTGCTCCTGTGTGCTATCTATACAAATCTCAATTATATTGATCTAAAAAATTATAGAATCAAGATTAGTAAAAAGGAGGTGATTTTGCCACGCGGATGGCGGGGGAGGTTTCTTATTTTAGCAATGCTACATCCATGTAATGGTTTACGTAAAGTTACGAACTGATGTGATGTGGGACTATTTGATTGGATTAAAGGAGAGGATTAGGCCCACCCCACCTGAAAACCAGGGGGGCATATATAGATTACATGGAAAGTATACGTAGCAGCTATGTATCCCTTTGTAATTCTAGGATTAGGCTTCTTATTTTCGGAGGACGTTGTCCTGGCGGTTTTCTAACATGCGGTCCCACGTGTCAGTGCTTTAACAAGCCAATCCGCGTCCCACATGAGGCAGAACAACGACAGAAGCAACACATGGTTAAGTTGAAGAAGATGAGGGAGAAGCAGATTCAGCAATGAGTGAAATGATGGTTGCTTCGTCCCTCCAACTTAACTGCGGGAAAGGTGCAGCTTTGTGATTTGACGCCTCATTGCTCATTACTACGCCAGCGCCATGACTGGGGTGCTTCACCTCGGCTGCTCTGCTCTTACGACGGAGACACGTGGACCCGGTAGCTTGATGTCCCACATGTCGACGAAAGGCACTAGAAGATTTATGAAAGCGAGCGCTCCACTCTTACGACGGAGGAGTAGACGACACGATGGCCCAGTGAACTGTCACTTGTACTGTATAGTACTCTAGTTTTGTTGTTTCGCACGATCCATCGATACAAACCCGATTAAACAGGAAATGGCGGGATTTTTCCCGTGCGGTAGACAATACTGGCCATACATTTCAAAGGCAATTTTAATGTATGCAAACTGAATAATTATAAGTAATAATATGATATCTAGTAAAACTAAAAACACATATTATTTATTGTGTTAGAGTGTAGTAGTAGTGCTGTATTGCATAGTTGTTAGATGTAACATGCGAGAACGTGTAGAGATGTAGTTTTGGAGGGCCTACAGAGAGAAAAGCGTAATACGATCACCAAACTTCAGAATAAGCTGATTACGGTCACTATATACATTTTGTGGTGATTATACGGTCACTTGCTCACAGTTCAGCATCGGATTACACTCTGTTGACCGGCCAAATAGTCTGCGTGGTGCCATATTGACTAGTTAAATTTACCACGTTCCTTGTGGGTCCCACCTATCAGTTTGCATAGGCAAAAGGTCAAATAAACACAAATTTACGCAGGCACGACAAGGCTCCAACCCGTGCGCGGGAATCACCTGGTTGTGTATGTGTCTGTCAAGGCCTGATGTGTGTGCATGCACGTGTAGGTTGAGCACTTGAGCGTGAGAGTGTGTGTTGGTCGTGTGGTGTACTGGTGTGTGCATGCATGCGTGCTTGTGTGCGTGTGAGTGTTGCGTGCGTGCGTGTGAGTGTTGCATGCGTGCGTGGCTGCGTGTGTACGTGTGAGTGTTGCGTGCGTGCGTGGGTGCATGTGTTTGTGTGAGTGTTGTGTGGATGCAGTTCGTGTGCATGCGTGCGTGTGTGTATAATCACCACACCAGCTCCTATGTGTTAAAACAGATGGCTCAGCATACCAATACAAGGCCACCTTGTCCGCTGTGCCCGCGGTCATGACTTCGAACCACCGTCCAAATATTTTTTGTCGTTTGTTTTTATTCTTACTAGCAAGATGCCCGTGCATTGCACGCACTATTCAAGATATCTTCCGATATGCTGATAAATCGGCCGATTTATCGCTTACCGCTGTCAGACCGATAAGATAAATCGGCCGATAAATCAGCCGATATGGCGATAATTCGGCCGATATGCCGATAAACGGGCCGATTTACCCCTTATCATGGGTCGACCAATAAGTTCCCGATAAGCGATATCCCCAACATTGGTTGCACGTAACATCAAGATGCATTTGTATGACTTGTTTATCTTGTGAGAGAAAAGGATGAACGAGGGAAGGCCTTATTTGCAAATGTGGAGAGGTGTGTGGGTACCTTTTTGCAAAATTGCCATAGTTTCTTTCCTATCCGCCAGATATAAATCAGACGGCCTATATTGCAGGATGGCAGGCACACCATCATCACCAACTCTGTTTTTTATAAGAGTGTATTTTATGTATTTTATAAGAGTGTAGATGTATAGTAGATACAAGTCGACAGGTGGGCACGATGGTAGTGAGATAATGTGATGCAAGACTAGAGGTGCCACGTGGAGCGTTTAACTAGTCAACTAGTCATGTCATGAGCAAATACAGAGTTGTACGGTGAGCCCGTGACTGTATAATAACCACTAAACGTAAATGGTGACCGTAATGAGTGGATTCTGAAGTCCAATGTATGTATCATGCTTTCGCTTCAAATACAATGATTGTCATTGCATATATCGCGAGAGAAAGATGAAACATGCGTGAATTTTCTGGGGGGGGGGCTTACTTTTAGAGGACCTGGAGATAGTTTTGTGTGCATACGTGAAAGGGGCGTACAGGGGGGGTATGTGATGGAGAGAGAGAGATGCTCTTCGTTTCTCTTTATTATGACTAACTTTGTATATAGTATAAAATATACAAATTCACAGTGCGGAATAAATATGATTGTGGGCACCATGCAATGCAAATTAGCGTTTGTACTCCTCCATATAACTTTGTAATGTTGTATATATGTAGAAACTCTAAAATAATTTTTTGGCCACACTTTATTCAAAAGAAATGTTGTATGCATAATAAACGTGAAGAGAGGGCTTTTTAGATCAATGGGGTACATGATGTAACATGTGTGAATGTGTAGTTGATGCATTTGGCAGGGCCTAGAGAGGTATGTGTGTGTATTACGTATTCGAGAGAGGCATGGATAGAGGGGCC
>NC_041388.1:62988133-63075061 GCF_002162155.2 Triticum dicoccoides
TAGCACGAGAAATGATAGTGGTCTAGAGAGAGAGAGACGAATATGACGTCACGACAAGAGATTCCATTCCCTTGAGTGTGTATACGCAAGGGGAGGGAATAGAGGCACCGAGAGAAATTTTCTGTGTGTGTGGTGTTTGTGTTGGTATGTGTGGGTGTGAGAAGATAATGAGACGTGGGGGCAGAGGGTGTGTCACCGCGTGAGGTCCGGTGGGTCGAGGTGAGGCCCTTCATTCGGTTTCATCCTACGCCACATTGGTCGGCCCGTGACGCATTTAGGAAGACCCATGGATGACTAGTCATACAAGACAAAGATAGCAGAATTGTGAAGGACTCTGTGTCCACTGACAAAGCTGGCTAGGATTTGTAACCCTAGGTTCTTGGACTAAGGTAACCCCTTTATCTCTGATATTACTATTCATCCAACCTAACTTTAAGGGGCATCCTACAGAATGCTCTGCTAGAATCATACTCGTCGATTAGGAAGAGAGGTGTGAGACAATGCGTGAGAGACAGGCATAAAGATAATGTGCGTACATGAGACACATATGCAGGTCCATGTATATAGAAAGGGTCAATGAGGATTGTGCTTGTGTATGTTTGCGAGAGGAAGAGTGCTTGTGATAAAGGTTAGTGAAAACAGTTGTAAATGGTTACGAGAGGGAGGGAGGGTTATATCTAGAGCATGTGTGCGAGAAAGACACCTCAGGAGAGAGTGTGTGAGCATGTGTGAGAGACCACCGATGGAGAGTGAAACTACACGTAAAAGACTACTCTACACATTGATTAAAGATATAAATTGTATCCAAATATTAGGATGGGATCATGATATTTGCAATTCGCGTAAGGAGCGGTCATTGATCCATCAGACATCTAGATTCTATCGAATTTGAGCATGTCTATGTTATTATTCGACATAATTGATCCACATAGTTAGTATTTTGAACTCCAGACAATGCATCGCTTTAGCAATCGAATATAAACGTGAGTATAGTTCATGTTGTGTGTGTAAAGCACATTATACATACGAAGTTACACAATGGACATTATAAATAGCTACCTATGAACTAGCATACATTTGAATTCAACTTAAGGTGGTTTAAAAAATCGAATTCAACATGAAGTCCATTCAATTATTTGAATTTGATATCATGGAATTTGTAAACCAGGCCTAAATTATGGGGGCACCAATCTTTGCTCTGATTTTGTACATAATAGCATATGTAGTCGTGTACAAAATAGATTCAAATTTAGCTCCTCCATTCCAAAATAATCGTAGTTATAGGATTTTCAAGTGTCAAAATTTCAAAAAGAAGCGGATAATTTAATGAGGTTTTGAAACATACAAGGTCAAATATAACGTTGTCTATTTAGGTCAATCCTCATAGTTCAAGAGTACTCTAAACGTGAATGCTTGTGTTTCAAAATTTCGAACGAAGCGCCAAAAGAGCATCTACTCGCCTGAAACCGCGTGAGACCAATGTTTGGTAGTACAAGGAAATTACTTTTCTAATAACTCCGGCCCGTGAAACCTACCGGCCCGACGTCCAAAGGTCTAAACCGGGGTAGGTTTGTAGCTTCATCTAGACGCCACGCAATCGCATCCGAAAAACATTCATACACAATGGCCACCTAAGCACACATGCGCGAGGCCGAAATCACTTCCGCCCACTATTTGGGACACCTGGGATTACCATCCTACCCCTGACTCGCAGTAGGTCCGAAATTTAAGAGGGGGCAAAGTTTGTACTTACCCCAAATTTCAAACAAGCGCGTCCCATCTTCTGTTCAAAAAAGCCAAAAACAAGCGCGTCCCAGCCCGAAACATGGTTCCCCCCACCCGCCTGATTCCCCATTCGTACTCCATGGCGCCAAAACCACCTCTCCACCAGCTGCGAACCCCCGGCGTCCTCGTCCGCCACCCCATCCCACCCATCAACCGCCGCCCTCCTCCATCACGCCGGAGCCGATACCCCAACGTCATCGTCCACCGCAACCTCAAGCGCAAAGCCCTCCACGGCTAGTAGTTGAAGCCAAGGCCGAGCCGTCCGTACCCGAGCCAGTTCAAACACGCCGTCATGTGCCTCACCACTGCCGCTCCAACTTCGCCACCCTCCACCGCACCGGAGCTATTCCTGCTACGCCGTCCTTCGCCGCCTCGGATCTGCTTCCCCTCCGCCGACATACGGCCATGGCAACACAATCAACAATTTGGCCATGGGTTCGTCCAAGCCTGCACCCTCCAGAACATCGATTTCCTCAGTAAAAATAAGAATATCGGCGCGACATGTGGAGGTGACCACACCGGCAACCGAAAAAGGTACTCCTCTTCCCTTATTCGTGCAAATCTTAAGTCTCTGCTTGCACGGTATTCATCCCACAGAAGACACTAGTTGAACGCTTCTTCTTGATACTAGATGTTCCTAATAACTCGTGATGCACAAGGTTTCTCCTCTTATACTATTTCACCTTAGCTAGAGGTCCGTCGCCCCCCTGAATTTCAATTTCTGGCCAGTTGATTCCCAATTAACGGAAGCATTCCCCGGCGTAACAGGCGCTAGTACGCCTATTACACCGGGGAAGCAGCGCCTTGGTGTTTATCTTAGGGGCGTGTGCAGCCTAGAGCTACTAGCGCCCGATCTGGAGGTCGGCCGGGATTAAAGGGATGGCCTGGGGGCGCTGCCAAGCACGGCGGTGGTGTGAGGTCGATGGGAGGGCGGGGCAGCAGAGGCAGGGGTCTGGGCTAGTGGTCGCTGGCGGTTCGAGAAAGATCATCAACAGTGACTGGCGGGAGGTAGACGAAGGCCATCTACCCGTTCCTTATAGATCGGACGGTTCATTAAAAAAATCGACTGACCTATTTATTTTTAGCCGATTGTTATCTTAGATATGACCACATGTGGTGGTGTGCTGGAGGAGTACCTACATTTCCTGTGCTCATATATTACAAAATCATATGGTGTAGAATCTAATTTTGTTTGCCATGCAATGTTGTAGAGCTATCATATGTCTCCTGTCATTTACTTTTCAGCCACCTGCTATCCGCTACTTTTACAGTGCACTAGTTCTGCACACACTTCACCCTTACTCTCACTATTGTGTTTCTATGCAAGGGTATTTCAGACTCTGTTGCCATGAGAGAAGCCAAAAAGAAAAGAGAGAAGTCGATCCAGCTTCGTATGCGGGTAGGCAAGACACGTTACAACGCTATAAAGGGTGCAGTGTCAGCAGATGGAGACGGTAAACGTAGCTCTGGAGTTGATGACCTCGCTCGCAATGAACCACCATCCCAGGTTCTTGCTTTAACTTCGCGGTGTCATATGTGGTTGCATGTTACATATGGTGTCTAGCTTGTATTCAAAATGCCGAAGTCGGTAAGATAAGGAAAGATATTTTTTTACATGAACCACCATCCTGTGAGCACCAGAAGACAAATAGCTAGTCAGGGCACTGGCCGAGCCAGTGACAAGCCCAGCAAAGATAGGCATCACCTGGAAGCCAACTAAAAAGCTGCGATGGTGGTGAAGTAGCCCACCTCCCACCAGGCTCTCAGGTCCTAGATGATCATGCTCACCACTCCAGCCGGATGTCTAGCTTGTATTGCTTCCAATTTGGTTAAATTGCATCTGCTTAGCTTACACATTATACCTTTGAATATGACATGCCTTTCTGTTTTTGGTACATACTAGTACATCTGTGTATTAACCATGTTCTTACATCAAACTAATGTTCTTATGTATCCCTCATGAATCACTTATGACGAGGCAGGCAGGCAAGGGTACTACTCCTCATTTAAAGAATGCAGCGTCAGCCTCCCAACATGATTCTCAAGAAACAGAAATGCTAGATGAAGATAGTGAACGTAGCTCTATAGTTGATTACAGCATTTCCCCTACACTAGCATCGCAGGTGCTTGCTCTAACTTGGCAGCGTGATATGTGGTTGCATGTTGCATATGGTGTGTAGATTGTAATTCTTCCAATCTGGTTAAAATGCATGTGCTAGTCTGATTAGCTTATACATTATACATGTTAATGTGACATGCCTTCCTGTATTTAGTACATAGTACACCTGTCTATTAAGCATGTACTTACATAAAACTATTGTTTTTTTTGTATCCCGCATCAATCAACATGACGAGACACCTTTAGTATATGCAGTGTGATATTAGTTGCATCTTTCATATGATTTATAGCATGCGCTGCTTCTAATTTGTTGAAATTCCATTTATGATGGGACACTTTTAACTTGGCAGAGTCATATTGGTTGCATCTTTCATGTGGTGTCTAGCTTGCATTGCTTCTATTTGCTGGAATGGTTTCTGCTTAGTTTACACAAACAGTTGTGAACATGCCATGCCATCCTGTTTTTCGTACATATTCCATCCTGGTATCATGTCTTTGCCTTTCATCAAAGTAGTGATTGTCAGTATCATGCATGAATGAGTTCTGAAGAGAGAATTTTATTGCTTTTTCTTGTCGGTTTTACTTGACAATTCAAAATCAATAAAGCGGAAGGAAGTTAGCAAGGCAGCGGATAATGGTGCTCCTTCCGAACGGAGGGCCTCTACAGTTTCTACTCCTCCACACCCCCAAGATGATTTCCAAGACAACACATGCATAGACACTCAACAAAGATGTGTTTATGATGAGCATGTCTCCCCTAGTGCAGCATCACCGGTGCTCCCTCTAACTTGGCACTGTTATATGTGGTTGCATGTTATGTGTGATGTCTAGCTTGTATTGCTTCTAATTTTGTTTAATTCCATCTGCTTACTTTACACATTATACTTGAATAAGACACGTGTTCCTGTTTCTAGAACATACAATATCTATCTATCACACCATGTTCTTACGTAAAATTACTACTGTTGTGTAACCTGCGATAATCACTTATCATAAGACACGTTTGACTTTGGAGTGTGATATAGGTTACATCTCACATTCCTTTCTAGCTTGTGCTACTAATTTGTTGAAATGGCACTTATGATGAGACAGTTTTAACTTGGTAGAGTGTATTTGTTGCATCTTTCATATGGTGTCTAGCTTTTATTGCTTCTAATTTGTTGAAATGCCTTCTCCTTAGTTTACACATCATAAGCTGTGAATATGCAATGCTGTGAATATGCAATGGAACTAATGACGAGAGACCTCTAACATGGTAGTGTGATGTTGTTTGCGTCTTGCATATGATTTATTTCTTGTACTGCTTCACATTTGTTTAAACGCCATTTATGATGAGACATTGTTAACTTGGCAGAGCGATATTTGTAGCATCTTTCATATGGTGTCTACCTTCCATTTCATTGCTCTAATTTGGTGATTTGGTGAAATGTCTTCTTATTAGTTTACACATTATAGTTCTCGTTATCTCTTCCATCCCGTTTTTCATACATATTACATCCTCCTATCATGTGGTTGTCTAACATCAAAGTTCAGTTCATCTGCATCACGCATCAATTTGTTCTGAAGAACAAAATTGTTATTTGTTTTTCTTGTCGGCTTCACTTAACATGGCACAGAGAAAGAGGAAGAAACACGGAATGGCAGGGAATGAGAAGCAGATGAATCCTGCAGATTCTGCTGGTACTGATGGTGCAATAGAAGGTCAAAGTCCAGCGGAAAATTCTACAAACACGACATCCCATGCTACACAAGTTGCAAAAAAGCCAAACAAGAACAAATAGCTGCCACCAAACAAGCAGAGACAGCCCTAGTTCTTGCAACACCTAGCACAACACTACCAGCTGCACGACTTACTCGTGCGTCAACTAAGCTAGCAGCACGTTCCCAAGCTCCCTTGCCACCTGACACTACTTCCCAAGCACTCTTGACAGAAGACGAGTTGGAAATATCAGATGAACCTTGTGAGCTTCAACAGTAAGAAGGTAGTTGCTGGAGTCAAGTTACAGTTGCATGCTTCTTTATATGTAGTCTCACAGTTTGATGTACACCAACACTTCCTATGTTCGTTGTTGGACTAGGACCTAGGTGCAAGAGGAAACAAACATCAGGGATAATGCTTGTGGGAGTCCTGGATTAGGGGGTCTTCGGACAGCCGGACTATATCCATTGGTCGGGCTGTTAGACTATGAAGATACAAGATTGAAGACTTCGTCCCGTGTCCGGATGGGACTCTACTTGGCGTGGAAGGCAAGCTAGGCAATACGGATATGTGTATCTCCTCCTTTGTAACCAACCTTGTGTAACCCTAGCCCCTCCGGTGTCTATATAAACCGGAGGGTTTTAGTCCATAGGACAACATACAATCATACCATAGGCTAGCTTCTAGGGTTTAGCCTCTCTGATCTCGTGGTAGATCTACTCTTGTATTACCCATATCATCAATATTAATCAAGAAGGACGTAGGGTTTTACCTCCATCAAGAGGGCACGAACCTGGGTAAAACATCGTGTCCCCTGCCTCCTGTTACCATCCGCCTTAGACGCACAGTTCGGGACCCCCTACCCGATATCCGCCGGTTTTGACACCGACATTGGTGCTTTCATTGAGAGTTCCTCTGTGTCGTCGCCGTTAGGCTTAATGGCTCCTACTATCATCGATAATGATGCAGTCCAGGGTGAGACTTTTCTCCCCAGACAGATCTTTGTGTTTGATGGCTTTGCACTGCGGGCCAATTCGCTTGGCCATCTAGTGCAGATTGAAAGTTACGCCCCTGGCCACCAGGTCAGGTTTGGAAGCTTAAACTACACGGCTGATATCCGCGAAGACTTGATCTTCGACGGATTCGAGCCTCTGCCCTGTGCGTCACGCGGTCATCAGACTGTGTTAAGGAGATCGCACCAGCAGCCACTCCGACCCTCAATTCGAAGCCAGTTGCGCCTTCCGTGGACGGGTGGATGGACCCCGCCACGGAGGCCTTACCCTCAGCGGCGATCGAGCCAAACATCGACCTTACCTTGCACGAGAGCCGTGTTGTTAAACTGTCGGATCCTTCTCCGGCCACGGATTCCGAACCGCCTGCGCCCATTCCTATTGAATCTTGCTGGGCGCCGATCATGGAGTTTACCTCCGCGGATATCTTTCAGCACTCGCCCTTCGGCGATATACTGAACTCATTAAGGTCTCTCTCCTTGTCAGGAGGATCCTGGCCGAACTATGTCCGGCAGGACAGGGATGCGGACGACGAAGAAATTCACGGCCCACCCACCACCCACTTAGTAGCCACTGTCGATGACTTAACCGACATGCTCGACTTTGACTCCGAAGATATCGACAGTATGGACGACGATGTGGGAGACGAAGAGGAACCACTGCCCACAGGGCACTGGACAGCCACCTCATCATACGATATATACATGGTGGTTACACCCAAAGAAGGCAATGGCAACGAGACAGCGGAGGATGACCCCCCCAAGAAGCAACCCAAGCGCCGACGTCAGCGGCGCCGCTCTAAGTCCCGCCAAAGCAAAAGTGGTGATACCGGCATAGGAGGTAATAACACTCCGGATAGTGCCGAAGACAACAACAACCCCTTCCAGCAAGATTTAAAGCAGGAGGATAGAGGAGCCAGCCCTCCTGAGAGAGCGGCAGATGGAGAGGCGGAGGATGATTATTACATGCCCCCCCTCCGAAGACGAGGCAAGCCTCGGCGATGATGAATTCTCCGTGCCAGAGGATCCCATCGAACAAGAGCGCTTCAAGTGCCAGCTTATGGCCACGGCAAATAGCCTTAAGAAAAAGCAGCAGAAGCTTCAAGCTGATCAAGATCTGCTAGCTGACAGATGGACTGAAGTCCTCGTGGCCGAGGAATATAAACTCGAGAGCCCCTCCAAGAGTTACCCAAGATTTAGGTTGCTACCTCGACTAGAGGAAGAAGCATATGACGCGGCTGATCAGCCACCTCATGGTTGTGATAGAGAGTCATTCCAGCCAAAAGCTCAGCTTGCACCCGGACGCCATTCAAATAAAAAAGCATGGGGAAACACGCCAAACCTGCGAGACATATTGGAAGACAAAGAAAAACATGCAAGATCGATCTACGGATCACAAGGGCACGCCACTATGCAAGACGATAAACGTCATGCCGGATACAGTAAAAGTAAATCCGGCCGGGCTGAACATAGTGGGCAAGACCCATTCGAGCTGTGTCGCGATATAGCCCAATACAGGGGCGCCGCACACCCCTTATGCTTCACAGACGAAGTAATGGATCATCAAATCCCAGAAGGTTTCAAACCTGTGAATATTGAATCTTACGACGGCACAACAGATCCTGCGGTATGGATAGAAGATTTCCTCCTCCACATCCACATGGCCTGCGGTGATGACTTACACGCCATCAAATACCTCCCACTAAAGCTCAAAGGACTAGCGCGGCATTGGCTTAACAGCTTGCCAGCAGAGTCCATTAGCTGTTGGGAAGATCTGGAAGCCGCATTCCTCGACAACTTTTAGGGCACTTATGTGCGACCACCAGATGCTGATGACTTGAGCCACATAATTCAGCAGCCAGAAGAATCGGCCAGGCAATTCTGGACCCAGTTCCTAACAAAGAAAAATCAAATTGTCGACAGTCCGGATGCAGAGGCTCTAGCAGCTTTCAAACACAACATCCGCGACGAGTGGCTAGCCCGGCACCTTGGTCAGGAAAAGCCGAAATCTATGGCAGCCCTCACGACACTCATGACCCGCTTTTGCGCGGGAGAAGACAGTTGGCTGGCTCGCAGTAACAACTTGTCAAAGAACCATGGTACTTCGGATACCAAGGATGGCAATATTAGGTCACGTCGCAACAAACATAAGAGCCACATTAAAGCAATAATACTGAAGATACGACAGTCAATGCCGGATTCAAAGGCTCTAAAACCGGTCAGCGGAAAAAACCATTCAAAAGAAGCCCTCCGGGCCCGTCTAGTTTGGACCGTATAGTCGATCGCTCGTGTCATATACACGGCACCCCCGACAAGCCAGCCAACCACACCAACAGGGATTGTTGGGTGTTCAAGCAGGCCGGCAAGTTAGTTGTCGAAGACAAAGATAAGGGGCCACATAGCGATGATGAGGAGGATCCCCGACAGCCAAACACCGAAGGACAGAAGAGGTTCCCCCCACAAGTGCGGACGGTGAACATGATATACGCAACCCACATCCCCAAGAGGGAGCGGAAGCGTGCGCTTAGGGACGTATATGAGTTGGAACCAGTCGCCCCAAAGTTCAACCCATGGTCCTCCTATCCGATCACTTTCGATCGCAGGGACCACCCCACTAGTATCCGTCATGGTGGATTCACCGCACTGGTTCTAGACCCAATCATTGACGGATTTCACCTCACTCGAGTCCTTATGGATGGCGGCAGCAGCCTGAACCTGCTTTATCAGGACACAGTGCGCAAAATGGTATAGACCCCTCTAGGATCAAACCCACAAAAACGACCTTTAAAGGCGTTATTCCAGGCATAGAGGCCCATTGCACAGGCTCAATTACATTGGAAGTGGTCTTCGGATCCCCGGATAACTTCCGAAGCGAAGAGTTAATCTTCGATATAGTCCTGTTCCGCAGTGGTTATCATGCACTGCTCGGGCGAACCGCATTTGCGAGATCCAATGCGGCACCGCATTATGCATACCTCAAGCTCAAGATGCCAGGACCTCGTGGGGTTATTACAATCAATAGAAACACAGAGCGCTCTCTCCGAACGGAGGAGCACACTACGGCCCTCGCAACACAAGCGCAAAGCAGCCACTCAAGGTAGTTGTCGGTGTCAAAACCGGCGGATATCGGGTAGGGGGTCCCGAACTGTGCCTCTAGGCCGGATGGTAACAGGAGGCAAGGGACACGAAGTTTTACCCAGGTTTGGGCCCTCTCGATGGAGGTAAAACCCTATGTCCTGCTTGATTAATATTGAGGATATGGGTAGTACAAGAGTAGATCTACCACGAGAACGGAGAGGCTAAACCCTAGAAGCTAGCCTATGGTATGATTGTTGTTGTGTATTTTGTCCTACGGACTAAAACCCTCCGGTTTATATAGACACCGGAGAGGGTTAGGGTTACACAAAGTCGGTTACAATGGTAGGAGATCTGCATATCCGTATCGCCAAGCTTGCCTTCCACGTCAAGGAAAGTCCCTTCCGGACACGAGACGAAGTCTTCAATCTTGTATCTTCATAGTCCAGGAGTCCGACTGAAGGTATAGTCCGGCCATCCGGACACCCCCTAATCCAGGACTCCCTCAGTAGCCCCTGAACCAGGCTTCAATGACGATGAGTCCGGGGCGCAGATTGTCTTCGGCATTGCAAGGCGGGTTCCTCCTCCAAGTACTTCATAGAAGATTTTGAACACAAAGATAGTGTCCGGCTCTGCAAAATAAGTTTTCACATATTGCCATAGAGAGAATAATATTTACACAAATCTAATATGCTGACGTATTCCGTAGTGTGACACACCACGGCCAAGCCTTTATCCGAGTCATTTCATTATCCCACCTCAGCACGTCATGCGAGGCGGTTTCCTTGGCACGTCTTGTTAAAGCAGAGATAGTGTCCCCTTATTCCGGGATTCTCATCAATACAGGCGTGGGTAACCCAACCACTTCTAGGACTCCTAGATTATAGGCAAGTCTAAACGAGCATGGAGAGGACGCTTGATATTCACCCTCTTTATAAAGGGACAAGGCTTTTATTTTTCCCTCTCGTGCTCAATCGAATCCTTCCCCCACCTCAAGCTCAACCGCCCAAAGTTCAGGTCAGGTGCTCTGAACCTTCAGTCATGTCCGGATCTAGCCTTCAAGGCCGATGGGTGCCTTCCTCCGTCACGGAAGAAGACATCAAAAAGTTGAGGGAGGCCAGATATCTGATCGTCGAGATTTTGCATCGGCTGCCTCCTCGAGGGCAGGCCGACCCCACCCCCGAACCCAATGAGAATGTCATGTTCGTCTCCCACTTCCTCCGAGGTCTAGGCGTTGCTCTGGATTCTTTCGTCAGGGGTTTGATGTTTTACTACGGGCTAGACTTCCATGATCTAGCTCCGGACTCCTTTCTTCATATCACGACATTTATTGTCGTGTGCGAGGCCTTCCTCCGGGTTACCCCTCACTTTGGCCTATGGCTCAAGACCTTTGAAGTGAAGCCGAAGATGATCGAGGGGCAACATGCAGCGTGTGGAGGTGCCTCAATACGCAAGATGACAGGAGCTCCGTGGCCCAAAGGTTCCATCCCAGAGGTGTTTGAATTGTGGCAATAGGAGTGGTTCTACATCACGGCTCCTAGAAGTGCCAAGTGGGCGGCCCCCCTATTTTCCGCTCGGGCCCTCCACCATAGCTGATGTCATGGATCAGCAGAGGTCTGAGCTAGGGTCCAGCCAAGGACGTGCCTGTACTGCAAAGCCGCTTTCGAGATCTCTTCAATGGAGATTTTAGTTTGGTTGCGGTAATACAGGTTATGCTGGTTCGTCAAGTCCAGCCTTGCAAACGCCGGCCTATTCGTCTGTGGGAGTTCAATCCCGAGGGACCGCGTGCCATTCAAAATTTTCTCGGCCTGACACAGGAGGAGATGTACAAGTCATTCTTCAGACCTCAGGTGGAGTGTCCGGAAATCACCGAGGACGTGGGCCTGAGTAGTAACCGCGCCGCCGAACAGGTAAGGCATCTTCTGGCCGAACATACTATCTCTCCTTTGTTACGAAGTTATTTCTGAGAGTTCACTTTTTGACCAGGACTGGCCAACAAAGGCGAAGTTGATTCGGTGTTCGGCCCCCCTCCCTGAGGGTTTCGAAAATCCGGTGTTGGAAAAGATGCTCCAGACCGCACCTTGCCCGGAGCCCTTGAAGGAAGATACTGTGGAGGATAATGCGGGCGGACGCGGGCCCCAAACGCTGCCCATTCTAGCCGAGGGAGCGAGCGTCTCCATGAAGGAAGACGACCAGAAGAGGAAAAAGACTGCGCCCGGGAATTCGGAAGCCGAAGCTTCCAAACGGGAGAAGAAGTCTCCCACAGGGGGTCCTACCTTGGGGGGCGCTGTTGCTGCACAAAGTCCGCGGCGGGATCAATTCTCGCACGAGTCGTAAGTGACCCGAAATATTTTAATAGTACAGATATGCCATCTTTTTCTTCTGAGAAAATAACCACCGCATATATTTTTGTAGTTCGGGCCTTAGCCCCTCCCAAATGAGCTCGTATTCAGGGGATCTTCTTCCAGAGATGATGGAGAGCGAAACGCCTCCTCCAGACTCCTCCGCTCCGGAAGCGGGCAACCCTGAAGTGTCGTCGCGGAGGGCCTCTCCGAGTCCGGTGAGACCGGAAGATAATCCCATTGACCCTCGAAGCTCCCAGTGTCCGGCTCACGAAGAGAGCAGACAAAAGAGTCCGACACCGTATAGTGTGCGATCGGATGTTCTGAGGGAGTTGGTGGGGCGAGCGGCCATCTCAGATGAACACCGTGTGCTGATGAATACGGTGATGGAGAGAATATCGTCCGCCAAAAGCGGATTGCATGAAGCTTTTATGATTCTACTAACATGCTTTGAGGTCCGTAAAAGAATGTATGATAGTCCTGCACATGCTAGGTGTGCCCTGTGTAGATAGTAGCCCCTGAGACTCTGGTTGTCGTCGGAAACGACGGCGAACAGAGGATCATATTCCCAGGTAATAACCATACGGCCTCTATGTGCAGGTGATGGAAGCTCCGGTGGCTAGTCGGACTAGCGAATTTGCCCATTTAGAACGGCAGTTGGATGCGGCAGACGCCGACATCGAGCTTGTTAACAAAAGGCTTGACGAGGCAGAGGGTAAGTGTCATTATCTGGTAAAGGACACATAGGAATAGCAGCATGATGCCAGTATCTTTAATATGTTGTGACTGCAGATGGAGTTGCCACTGTTGAAGCCTTGCGGGCAGAACTTGCCCGAGCCAAGGAACAAGCGAGGTTGGGTAACGCGGCTGCTTTGAAGGCGACCGAAGAGTTGCAAGCCGAGAAGGCCGCGCATGGCGAGAGCCGAGACAAGATGGCCAAGATGGCCATAGAATTAAAAGCCTCTGCCGACCATTGCCGGGTTCTTGAAAAGGAAAACCAAGCGAGGGCATCGGACCTTGAGAAAGCTCCTGTGACGAAAAAGGACCTCTGCTTTGCTATGAGGGCAAAGAAGGAGGAGCTGTGGGAAGCCGGGGATATTGTAGCTGGGAAATCCTTTATGTTCTGGCGGAAGTTCGGAGATCCACGGTATGCCCCTCTGGATCGGCTGTGGAGTTCGGAGGATGTATATATGGATTTGGCGGCGAGCGCTGCCGATGCGGCCAAGTATTTCCAGGGTCAGACGGACCGTGAAGTAGACCAGCTGTTTTGGAGACAATTCCATTCTCCCGAGCGTCCGCTTTCATTGACTAACCAATTAGCCGAATGGGCCGAACTAAATAGGTTGTCCGTACTTTCCATGAGGTCTGTTGTGGACCAGCTATGGCCGGAAAGGTCAAAACCAAACAACTATTTCAGCTTGGTGCAGCAGTTCCTTAACGTGGTGCCGCGCATTAATGCGATGAAGAGGTTGGCATGCATAGATGGCGCACGGATGGCCTTTGCCCGTGTTAAAGCGTACTGGGCGGAGATGGATGCTACCACTGTTGCAGTGCGGGATTCGGCCATAGGTCGAAGGGCTACTGAGCACTACTTTGAAGAAGTTCTTGAGGGTGCTCGTTTGATAGAGACCCAGTGCTCAAAAAATATTATGTTTGAGTGATGTGTAATCTCATTGTAAGCGAAATGCTTTTATAAATTTTTATAAGGCTATTTTTATACTTTTGCCTGAAAGTAATATGATGCCTCCTGGGCGGCCGTTTATGTATACACGTGTATAACCTGAAAGATTGCAGCCGTCGGCTTCAACCCTCACGCATATAATGCGGAGGTGCTCGCAAAAACACACATTCACACTTAACCCAACGTCTTGGTCCTATTAAGGAGGTGATAGTGGAGCGAGCGAGGCAACTGGACTATAATGCTTTAGCACTTTCACTTAGCCATAGGAGTTTGACAGTGTGGCTACTAGATAGCCCCTGGTGGCTCCGCACTCTCCCGATCTCGGGGTGCGTACATGCCTGGCCGGATAACGGCCCTTCGTTAAGGCGGAGGAATTCTAACATTCCCACAGGTCATCGAGTGGTTGACCAGTCTCACGCTATATCATGACAGTCAGTTTTCGGCTTTCTCTACTGAGGTGATCGTCCGGATGAACCAGGGCACAATCGCAGTAGTTCTCCTGGTGCTACCTTAGCTGGTAAAGCGGAACGTAAGGCACCAAAACATAGGAGCTGGGAAAACCCAACATTTGACCAAAGACAATGATTCGGAGCTGATGCATATAAGGCCAAACTCGCGACGCCGAACACTCCCTAAGGTATTCGGTCTTTGTGGTATAAACCGGGCCTAAATAATGGCCTTTGTAAGAAGCCCCTTGTGTCCAGGTACGTGCATTGTTCTGGCATGGCCACATGCCAAGATTCTAGCATCCTTCTCAACGGTGGATATGTATCAACAAGAGACAGTAAAAAAGGTTTATGCAGGGTCTTAATCTAAAAAGAATCCTTGGAGCGGGTCCCGGCTGCACGTCTGCGCCTGTGTCTCCGTTGTGCCGTATCCTGGACGGGTGTAGCACGATGATCGTCTGTAAAAGAGAGGAATTTAGGTGAAGAAGTTGTCGTGCAAAAACATAGTTTGTTAAAGAAACCATGTATAATTCAAGATGAGAAGAAATTGCCACTTGTCTGCGCGTGTTGAGCCCCTTGTATTGACAAATAGGGGTGTGACCGTTTATTCGGTATGAGTAGCGGCGCCGGACTCGATTAGTTGTGTCTGAGGTCTTGACGACCTATTGGACGCTTTCGCTGGTCCGGGCGCCTTTAGTGTGTGGCTGCCAAGGCAGCCTCACTCTCTTCGGCGCGCAGAGATTGCTTGATATTTCCGTGCACTGTAATGATGCCATGTGGACCGGGCATCTTGAGTGTGAGGGAGGCGTAGTGTGGTACTACATTAAAGCGAGCGAAAGCTTTGCGTCCGAGCAGTGCTTGATAGCCACTTTGAAACGGAGCGATGTGGAAAGTTAAATGCCCGCAACGGAAGTTATCGGGGGGGGGGGGGCGAATATAACTTGTAGTAGGAGGGAGCCCGTACAACGAGCCCCTGGGCCTGGCGTTACTCCTTTAAAGATAGTATTGCTATGGCGAATTTGTGTTGGGTCTAACCCCATCCCGCAGATTGTATCCTGATATATTAGGTTTAGGCTACTGCCGCCGTCCGTCAAGACTCGTGTGAAGTGATATCCGCCAATTACTGGGTCTAATACTAGGGCAGCCCATCCTGCATGTTGGATACTTGCTGAGTAATCGCGATGGTCGAAAGTGATCGGTTGAGACGACCAGTGGCAGGACTTCGCGGTGACAGGCACTTGGGTATATTTTCCTGGGAGTGCCGCGTTGTTTTTTCCCTTGATCACGTGTAACACGTTTACTGTTTTGACTTCTGGTGGAAACTTCTTTTGTTCCCCCGTGTCTTGCTTGGGGGGCTCGTCCTCATCTTCACTTGGTGTATCCTCCCCCTTGTGTACGGCGTTGAGCTTGCCGGACTGCTTGAAGACCCAACATTCTCTGTGGGTATGATTAGCAGGTTTACCAAGGGTACTATGGATCTGACATACTTGGTCCAGAATTTTGTTGAGGCTGGACAGTTCATCCCTGGTGCCTTTAGGGGGCGGCTTTTGACCTGGCCGAGAGCTTTTGAATCCGGCATTTACTGCCGTGCCCTTTGTGTTGTCTTCTTTATTCCGGCGTTTGTTATTGCTATTGCACCGTGATTTCCCGTTTCCATCTCTAACTTCAGATGTACTGGGGTCGCTGGTGCTGCATCTAGCTAGCCAGCTGTCCTCACCCGCGCAAAAGCGGGTCATGAGGTTTGTTAATGCTACCATCGTTCTCGGCTTATTTTAGCCGAGGTGTCTGGCAAGCCATTCGTCACGGACACTATGCTTGAGAGCTGCCAAGGCTTCGGCGTCCGGACAGTCGACAATCTGGTTCTTTTTAGTAAGAAACCTGTTCCAAAGCTTTCAGGCTGACTCTCCGGGCTGTTGAGTTATATGACTCAAATCGTCCGCATCCGGAGGTCGGACATAAGTCCCTTGAAAATTTGCCCGAAAGGCGTCTTCGAGCTCTTCCCAACTTCCAATGGAGCTTTCGGGGAGGCCTTTGAGCCAGTGACGAGCTGGCCCTTTGAGCTTGAGGGGTAAGTACTTGATGGCGTGATCATCTCCTCGAGCCATATGGATGTGAAGGATGTAGTCCACAATCCAGACCCCAGGGTCTGTTGTTCCATCGTATGCCTCTATGTTTATGGTCTTGAATCCCTCTGGAAATACATGGTCTAGCACCTCATCGGTGAAACATAGGGGGTGTGCGGCACCCCTGTAGCTGGGTGTACCGCGTTGTTCGGATGTTTGTTGTGTTGCATCGTATGCTGGGGCGCGCTTGCGTGGTCCATAGATGGATCTTGTTGCACCATCCTTTGGGTGCGAGCCCTAGCATGGGTCGCGTATTGTATTGTGAGCGGCATTGTATGCCGCTCTGTGTTGGTAGAGGGGTCGTCTATCCGACCAGGTGGCTGCTTTGATATTTGGTTGTGGGGGGTCTGAGGCCTCCTCATCGAATTCAGGTAGCAGCTTCCGCTTTGGGTAGCTCTTGGAGGGGCGATTGTTGCCATACCTTGCTGCAGTGTTGAGTATTTTACTCCATCTGATTTGGAGTGTGTCTTGCGCAGCCTTGAGCCTTTGCTTCTACTTTTTAAGACTCCTCGCGGTGGCAACAAGCCTTTTACAGGCAGTCTGCAGCTCCGGGTGCCTCTCCGGTGTTATGTCGTCCAGACTATTATCCTTGATAGGATTTGTTTGTTCGGTTTGATTATCCGAATTGCCGTTGTCCGGCAGCGGTTCTCCCTGCTCCAGGGCTGGGTCTGTGTGATCGCTATTTCTGTCGAGGCGAGATTTGGGGCGGCGCTTGTGTCGCCGCTTTGGCTGCTTTTCGAGGGAACAAGCCTTCGGTGCGTCCTTCCGCTCCTCGTCGTCATCTTTTGGTGCGTCCACCATGTATACGTCATATGACGAGGTGGCGTTCCAGGGCCCAATAGGCGCTGGTTCTTCATCGTTTCCTTCATCGGCGTCCATACCGTCGATGTCTTCGGAGTCGTAGTCGAGCATGTCGATTAAATCGTCGACAGTGGCTACAAAGTGGGTGGTGGGCGGGCTTTGAATTTCTTCATCGTCCGTATCCCAATCTTGCTGACCGTAGTCTGGCCAGGGTTCTCCTGATAAAGAGAGAGACTTTAGTGATTTCATAATATCGCCAAAGGGCGAGTGCTGAGAGATGTCTGCGGCAGTAAACTCCATGATCGGCGCCCAATCGGATTCGATCGGTAGAGGCGCGAATGATTCAGAGTCCGGAGAGGAGTCCGGCTCCTTAGAATCACAAGTCTTGCAGAGTGCGGGGCTAGTGTTCGGCTTGATCGCCGTTAGGATCGCAGCCCCTGAGGCGGCGTCCAACCACCCATCCTCGATCGGCGCAGTTGGCTTCGAATTAAGGGTCGAAGCCGATGCGTGTGCGGCCTCCAGGGCACTATTCGGTGGCAGAGCTAGATCATGCTCGTCGTGATAGTGCGGCGCGCTCGGCAGTGGCTCGAATCCATCGAAGATCAAGTCCACGCAGATGTCAGTCGTGTAGTTTAAACTTCCAAATCTGACCTGACGGCCAGGGGCATAGCTTTCGATCTGCTCCAGATGGCCAAGTGAATTGGCCCGCAGTGCAAAGCCGCCAAAGACGAAGATCTGTCCGGGGAGGAAGGTCTCACCCTAGACTGCATCGCCATTGATGATCGTAAGAGCCATCAAGCCTGACGGCGACGACACAGAGGAACTCTCAATGAAAGCACCAATGTCGGTGTCAAAACCGGCGGATCTCGGGTAGGGGTTCCCGAACTGTGCGTCTAGGCCGGATGGTAACAGGAGGCAAGGGACACGAAGTTTTACCCAGGTTCGGGCCCTCTCGATGGAGGTAAAACCCTATGTCCTGCTTGATTAATATTGATGATATGGGTAGTACAAGAGTAGATCTACCACGAGATCGGAGAGGCTAAACCCTAGAAGCTAGCCTATGGTATGATTGTTGTTGTGTATGTTGTCCTACAGACTAAAACCCTCCGGTTTATATAGACACCGGAGATGGTTAGGTTTACACAAAGTCGGTTACAATGGTAGGAGATCTTCATATCCGTATCGCCAAGCTTGCCTTCCACGCCAAGGAAAGTCCCTTCCAGACACGAGACGAAGTCTTCAATCTTGTATCTTCATAGTCCAGGAGTCTGCCTGAAGGTATAGTCCGGCCATCCGGACACCCCCTAATCCAGGACTCCCTCAGCAGTCCACCAGTTTGGCATTTCAAAACCGGACACCTTCAAGCGCGCTCGGAGTAATCGGCAACTAGACCGCCTGGCACGATCTGAGCTCGTGTAGCAATGCGACACCCACCCCAGTCCCAGCCAAACGGCGAAACTCGTGCCACGCGTACATAATTACGCATTAAAAATACCATGGGCACAGGTGGGGAGGGGGGCACAACTGCGGCACGCCCCAAGACGCGGCTTAAACCACACTAGGGGCTTCCCGCTTTGTTATTTTTCTCTTTTTCCGGACCTTAATCTCTGGAAACCCTGTTCGGCAGCATGATTGCCGAACACATGATGCAGCAACCAAGGAGGCGGAAAGCTACGTCGCACCATGGAACTCCCAGGTGGATTACAATAACGAGAGAAATACTTGCTTTAATACTATTCCTCAGCTTGCCCTTGGAAGGGACATAGTCCTACTCTTTGCTTATCGCACTATCTGTATCATTCTGCTTTAACACACCTTTTTGAATAAACAATGCATAACATTACGACTATTATTGCATTCTTGTTATATATATATGTGTCTTCATTAACGACGCCTTGCAACCGTACACTTTGGTATGGCCAATACACCATTGGCTTATGTACCCCACAATATGGTGTCAAAAGTCCGAACACTTTCACAAGTGCGGTCCCCCGAACTTATAACATTATATGTATCAGCTCTGAATCATGTCTTTGGTCAAATGTTGGGTTTGCCCGGCTCCTATGTTTTGGTACCTTATGCTCCGCTCTATCGGCTAAGGTAGCGCTAGGAGAACTACTGCGATTGTGCCTCGGTTCTACTGGGATGAGCACCTCAGTAGAGAAAGCTAAAACTGATTGTCATGAGAAGGCGAGAGACTGGTCGTTGTTCAGCGAGGTTTCGAGTCCCTAAAGACTTATGCCGCTTAGAGCGAGGGGCCGGCCCTGTCCGGCTTAAAGGCGTGTATCGCGCCCCGAATTCGGCCTTCCGAATACCAGGGGCTTCGCCGAAATTTAAAATTATAGTATTCTATGGCTAAGTGAGAGTGATAAAGCATTATTAGTCCGGTTGCCTTATTCGTTGTGCTGAGCGCCTCCCTCGAAGGACCCAAAAAATGGGAACAAGAGTGCTCAGGTTTATCCCGAACACCCAAGCACTCGCGGCATGCATGGGGGCAGAAGCCGAGGACTAGCCATCTCTCATATTGGATAAACAGCCAAACAGAAGGTAATATTTTAAATTCAAATAAGCGTTGCATAGCGCATATGAACAAGTTTTCATAAATACAGGATCACACGAGCAAGTTTCACTCAAATATTTACATCTTTCGTGCACTCGTCCGCTATGAGATGGGCACCCTCCAGAACACCCTCGTAGTACATCTTGGGGTGGCGATGCTCCTTGCCCTCCGGTGGCCCTTCCTTGATCAGCTTCACGGCGTCTAGCTTGACCCATTGGAACTTCACACGGGCGAAAGCCCGGCGTGCACCTTCAATGTAGACGGATCGCTTGATGACCTCCAGCCGCGGGTAGGCATCCACAAGCCGCCTCACCAGGCGGAAGTAGCTGTTCGGAAGGGCGTCGCCAGACTATAAAGCCCTTCATGGCCTGTTCGGCCGCCTTGTGCAGCTCGACCAGCTGCTTTAGCTGGTCGCTCACAGACACTGGGTGTTCGGTCCCAGTATACTGGGCCCAGAACAACTTCTCTGTTGAGCTTCCATCCTCGGCCCAGTAAAACTTTGCGGCATCCGACACGCTGTGGGGCAAATCTGCGAATGCTCCTAGACAGCTCCGGATTCAGGTAAGTAATCGATAATTTACTTTTACATGCTTGCTTTGCATATAGAATGCCTTACCCGCCACTATTTTCTGCATCGCGTCGATCTCCTGGAGGGCCTTTTGGGCTTCGGCCTTGGCAGTCTTTGCGCTCTCGAGGGCCGCGGCAAGCTCAGACTCTCGCGTCTTCGAGTCAAGCTCCAACACCTCGTGCTTCGTCACGAGAGCTTGGAGCTCTTGCTGCACCTCGCCCACCCGAGCCTCTTGCCTTTATCGCTTGGTGCGCTCCTTGGCCGCTTTATCTTTGGCCTCGGACATCGCTTGCTTTAGGGTCGCCACTTCGGCCGTGGCCCCTGGCAAATTCATTATGATCCTGTCATTTTGCAATCGCATTCTATTTATACATATCCATAGACTAGGTACTACTTACCTTTGTTCTCCTTGAGCTGCCTCTTGGCAAGGACGAGCTCGTCCTGGGACCTTTAAGGTCCTGCTTCAGTATGGCGACCTCTGCAGTCAGTGCGGCAGATGCCAGCAGCGAAGCCTGCATATGCATATTGACATACTTATATTAGACTCCTGCAATATTGTTTGATCCTCTGTTCGGCTTTTCTTTATGAACATCGAACAGAGCATCAGGGGCTACTGTCTATGCGGTAATATTTTTCCTATATTTTAAACACTTACCTCAAAGCCTGTTAGAAGGCTGGCACAGGCTTCGGTCAATCCGCTCTTGGCGGACTGAACCTTCTAGATCACTGCACTCATAATAGTGCGGTGTTCCTCGTCGATGGAAGCGTTGCGAAGCGCTTCCAGCAGATTGTCCGGCGCCTCTGGATGGTTAGAGGTCACCGGTACAGGCGTCTTGCCCCTCTTTGAAGGAGGCTGCCTGCCCGAGTCCGGAACCACTTGAGGTTCCGGTGCGGTGTTCGGCTAAGGGGCGAACTCGGAGCCCTCAGGGGCCTTGTCCCCTCTGCTCCCGGAGTCCGGAAGGCCGCCTTGAGGCGCCTCCGGGATTGTCTCCCCTCGACCCGGTGCCTCTTGAGACAATACCTCGGCATCATCCGCAGGGTGAGGGGAGGTGGTGGTCGGAACTGGATCGGTATCCATATCCGACGAGCCCAGGGAGCCGTCCGACAATACATCGATACGGGCTCGTGGCGGCCTGCATAATCATATTCGGCGTTAGGTGAAGCAGTGTGACAAAGGAATGCTATGAGTTACTCTAGTATCTGAATACTTATGACTTCCCCAGGGGCTTGGCCCTGGGCAGCCACTCGTCTTCGCCGTCGGCGGCGGTGGTAGAGCTGTCCGGAAGGAGAGTCCTTCCATTCTTGGACCCTTCGGCCTCCCCAGTTGAGGCAGCCTTCCTTTTCTTGTCTCCCCCGTCTGGAGGGGGAGCATCTTCTTCTGCCTCCTCGTCTTCGGGGGAGGAGTGCGCCATAGAGTCCTCGGACGGTGAGTCCGATGACGCTTGGCATCGGGAACTCTTTCGGGTTCCCTTGGCCTTCTTGGTCTTCTCCGGCACCGTATAAGGAGCCGGAGTCAGCATCTTCGCCAGAAGAGCGTCTGCTGGGCCTTCGGGCAAAGGAGTCGGGTAGTCGATCTGTCCGGCCATCTCTTGCTAGTCCTGTCAAAGGTACGGAAGTTTAGATCCTCCATGGAGTCAAACTATGAAAAATGAGTATCCTATAAGAGGTAAAGCAGCTTACCGCACTTGTTTGGCGCTTCGCGCTGAATCCGTGATCCTCAGTAGTGGGAGGGGGATCCTCAGCGCTCTTGAATAGCACCCTCCAGGCATCTTCATGAGTTGTGTCGAAGAGCCTGTTCAGAGTTCGGTGCTGCGCCGGGTCGAACTCCCACAAGTTGAAGGCCCGTTGTTGGCACGGGAGGATCCGGCGGTTGAGCATGACCTGGACTACGTTGACGAGTTTGAGCTTCTTGTTCACCATGTTTTGAATACATGTTTGGAGTCCGGTCAGCTCTCCCGAACTACCCCAGGACAGGCCCTTCTCTTGCCAGGAGGTGAGCCGTGTGGGGAAGCCAGATCGGAACTCAGGGGCCGCTACCCATTTAGGGTCACGCGGCTTGGTGATGTAGAACCACCCCGATTTCCACCCCTTTATGGTCTCCACGAAGGAGCCCTCGAGCCATGTGACGTTGGGCATCTTGCCCACCATGGCGCCTCTGCACTCCTCCTAGCGGCCGCTCACTATCTTCGGCTTGACATTGAATGTCTTCCGCCATAAGCCGAAGTGGGGCTTGATGAGGAAGGCCTCGCACATGACGATAAACGCCGAGATGTTGAGGATGAAGTTCGGGGCCAGATCATGGAAATCTAGGCCGTAGTAGAACATGAGCCCCCGGACGAATGGGTGGAGAGGGAATCCCAGTCCACGGAGGAAATGGGTAAGGAACACTACCCTCTCATGGGGCCTGGGGGTGGGGATGAGCTGCCCCTCATCTGGGAGCCGGTGCGCGATGTCGTCGGGCAGGTATCCGGATCTCCTCAACTTCTTGATGTGTCCCTCTGTGATGGAGGAGACCATCCACCTGCCTCCCGCTCTAGACATGGTTGGAGAAGGTCGAGGTAGGAAATGCGAACTTGGGCGCTGGAGCTCGAGTGTGCGAAGATGGATGAGCAAAGGAGGAAGAAGGCATGGATGAAAAGGTAAATCCTTATCCCTTTATATGGGTGGACAAAACTATCCGTCCCCACTAGCCTGGTAAAACTCGCTTATCACCCAAGCGCCATAATCGATGGCGCGGTTGGGTTACCCACACCCGTATTGATGAGAATCCAGTGATAAGGGGACACGATCTCTGCTTTGACAAGACATGTCAAAAAACTACCTCGCGTTATGTACGGGCCTAGTTAAAGGAAATGGTTCGAATAATCACCGGGCCGTCACATAATGTCGTGTTGCCAAAACAAGTCAGCAAATTAGATTTATGGAAATATTATTCTCTCTACGGTGGTATGTGGAACTTATTTTGCAGGGTCGGACACTATCCTTGTATTCAAATTCTTCCGTGGTGTATTCGGAGGAGGAACCCGCCTTGCAATGCCGAAGACAATACTGCGCGCCGGACTCATCGTCATTGAAAGCCTGGTTCAGGGGCTACTGTGGGAGTCCTTGATTAGGGGGTCTCCGGACAGCCGGACTATATCCATTGGCCGGACTGTTAGACTATGAAGATACAAGATTGAAGACTTCGTCCCGTGTCCGGATGGGACTCTACTTGGCATGGAAGGCAAGCTAGGAAATACGGATATGTGTATCTCCTCCTTTGTAACCGACCTTGTGTAACCCTAGCCCCTCCGGTGTATATATAAACCGGAGGGTTTTAGTCCATCGGACAACATACAATCATACCATAGGCTAGCTTCTAGGGTTTAGCCTCTCTAATCTCGTGGTATATCTACTCTTGTATTACCCATATCATCAATATTAATCAAGCAGGACGTAGGGTTTTACCTCCATTAAGAGGGCCCAAACCTGGGTAAAACATCATGTCCCCTGCCTCCTGTTACCATCCGCCTTAGACGCATAGTTCAGGACCCCTACCCGAGATCCGCCGGTTTTGACACCGACAATGCTCGATAGGTTAACTAAATCTAGAGGAGGAAGAATGGAGACCGTTTTGAGGCAGGTTTAAAAAGGCCACGTGATGCTACAGAGTCAGCCAAGTTAGTATCAGAGGCAGCGGTTGCCGTTAGGTGTCATGTACGTATCCTCCCAACATGGACTCAGTACAGGAATGACAAAGACGAAACCCAGTTCAACACCTTCCTCGACCATTTATCTGTAAGTATGGTTATGTATGGAAACTAGTAATGTCGTCTTGCTCTGTCCAATACTTTCTAGGTTGCTGATAATGAGACTCCCATAATTTTCAACATATGAGGTTCAAGTTGGATAGCCAAGATGATGCAACCAAACAAGCTTGCACCCATGTTTTCAAGTCTGCTCTGCGACAGTATCAGTATAACTTGAGGAAAAATCATTTTGAAGGCAAGGCTAATAGTGAACTTTCCCAAACATCTCCAGTGGAAAATATTACAGATGAAGACTGGAGGGGCCTTGTTAAACACTGGTCTGATCCGAAGTATCAGGTACATTATATATATGTGATCAGATCACATGTTGAAGTCCTATTTACGCATGTGCCACACAAATCTATGTTCTTGTAGGTGAACTGTTCAAAGAACAAGGCCAACCATACGAAAGTGAAATTCCAACAGACTACAGGATCTCGTAGCTATATTGCACACTGCGAGGCTCTTGTAATTATCTACTGTTTCACTCTTTTCGTTGTACCATATTATCAGATCTATATTGACTTGTTCGAAATGCAGAGGATAGCCCGCAAGGACCAAAAAGTACCTAAACCAAATGATGTGGAAATCTTCAAGGACTGTCACACCAGCAAGAAGGGAATGACTACACCAGTCAAAGCCGCTGTTGTAAGTCCTTAATCCTCATGCCTTTTCACTACTACTTACTCTGACTTGTGCCTTGAACTGCATGGTTTGCAGCCAATGTCTATTACTCTTTTCAATTTTATACACAATTGTCTTAGCGTATCATTGCACCTTACAAGGTTTAAAAGAGAGGAGTGATTTTCCTTCGATCTTGACCCGTAATCTAGTTTTGTGCTGGACTTGCCCACACAACATTACAATTGCATGTTTGTCTGTTCTCAGTTGTTTTGTGATATGAATGATGTCATACTATGCTTACCGTATTGTAAAATTCATCTCTTTATCCATAACCCTCAATACGATGTGAAGAAATAGACAATACATTAGCGATGGTACATGGTCATATGTTTGGAACCTAGTTTTATTATGTACTTTGCAATAAAATACAACTAATATTTTGCATGGGCTCACCAGAATAAGTTTTGTATATAGACCAAAGCTATTTTGTTTGGTTTTGCTGCCTTCTTAATATCTTCTGTTCTGGTACTACTAATGTAAAACCTCAACTTTTCAGTGAGCTATGGAAAAAATGGTGGAACCGCCACCTTCTGAAGGTGGCGAGGCAACTATAACCGCAATGTCATCTCTTGCTGCAATGGGTCAGTACATGTCCACTAACAGTGCCAAAAGCATGTTCCTGCGTAATACTGGGTTGGTTGTTAAGGCAATATCGTCCAAACTGCCTCATGATCAAGATATGCAAGCTCAAAGCAATGTTGTATCTGCGCTCCAGACACAAGTCCATTCCCTAACAGAGACCCTTTGTGAAACAAGGAGAAACATTGCTCAATGTCGTCAAGATATGCATGGTTTTGAAACCAGACCATCAGACATTTGCTATGTGGTTCAGGAGCCTAGGGCAAATGAAGGTTAGGGTTATGGTAATCCATCGGAAAATATAGCATGAAAACGTAACAACCAGGTCAAATGAACTGAGCTTCTGAACTTCTGGTGGTGCATTTATCTGCTAGATTGTTAAGTTTTATACCAACCTTCCTTTTGTTATATAGTTGTAATTTGTTTTGGTGCGATACAAAATTTATTCTTAACGTGCAGCCACCGGCTGAAGAAAACAGCAAGTCATTTTTGTATAGTGTAGGGTGTTCCCCATATTTGCACTGGTGGCGATCTTTGATGCCAAGTGGATGTAATCTATGCGATCGCCTTAATAGCCTAGTGTTAGTTTCAACCTTATTTATTTCCTAGTATTCTTTTTCCCTGGTTTGCTAGTGGCCGCAACTACAATGGGCCATATACGGGCCGTAGGATCCATGGGTCTCCTACGGGCCGTCGATAAATGGGCCTGTAATCGATGGGCCTTGGGCCGTCGGATAAATGGGTCTACATGGGCCGTAATCGGGCGTAATTGGTATCGGCCCAGCACAGTAATAGGTCGTTAACAGGCCGTAGGACCGCAAAGGCTTATTTCTATCACATGCATAACGGGTTGTTAATGGGCTAGAATATAGGACGGCTGGAAACGGTGCAACGGGTTAATAGGCCAGAAACGGGCCGACTCTTGCCATGGGCCGAATTTGGCCCATTAGGGTAATAGGCCAGTAATGGGCCGGCTCTTGCCATGGGCCGAATTTGGCCCATTAGGGGAACAGGCCAGTAACGGGACGACTCTTGCCATGGGCCGAATTTGGCCCATTAGGGGAACAGGCCAGTAACGGGCCGGAAGTAATCGAGGGCCGAAAAGGAGCCCAAGAACGTATGGGCCGTCAATAGGCCGAAAGCTAACACGGGCTGGAAACGGCCCATGTAAATCACGGGCCGTTAACGGGTATAAAGAAAATTACTGTTCATTATGGGCTAGAGTCACCGTGGGCCTGTAAAGGGCCGAAAGATACGAAGGCCTCATATGGGCCGAAAGACATCGTGGGCCATACATGGGCCGAAAGTGAAATGGGTTGGTGTTATATTCGACGGCCCACATGATGTTGTTGGGCCGATTTCCTTTAGGGCCTGACAGGTCGTAAGTTAACGGGCCATAAAATGGGCTATTTGCGAAGAGACCTTTAACAGGCTTTTCATGGGCCAGCCCGTTAACTTTTGACCAAGTCAAACGGGCCAACTTTGTAAGCTAAATGGGCCAGTGGTGGGCTGTGGCACATGTCGACATATCATAGGCACCTATCTGACCCACTGACGAGCTGACATGTGTTTCGTCCGGCCAATAAGATTTTTACACGTGGAAATTTCCCATTGGTCGGGGCTGTTAACGGGTTATAGGATCCGAAACCCGACCCGTTAGCTTAATGGCGTTCCATTACGGTGGATGCCACATGTCGGTCACCCTTGACGAAAGCACTTCTGTGATGCGTGATTTATCGTCATGGAAGTGGACACTTCCGTGATGATAAGTTTGGTAATGTCATGGAACACTTCTACGACAACACAGGTATGACTATCTTGATTCTGTCATAAAATCGTCATGGATGTACATGCATGACAAAAAACGCGACCTACTATGACAAACACGTATCATCACGGAAGTGTATTTTTTTGTAGTGACTTAGTCTCAGGGTTAGGTCCAGACTTGGGCTTCTTCACTTGAGCCGCAACTTGCTTGCCGTTCTTCTTGAAGTTCCCCTTCTTCCCTTTGCCCTTTTCTTGAAACTAGTGGTCTTGTCAACCATCAACACTTGATGCTTTTCTTGATTTCTACCTTCGTCAATTTCAGCATCACGAAGAGCTTGGGAATCATTTCCGCTATCCCTTGCATATTATAGTTCGTCACGAAGTTCTAGTAACTTGGTGATAGTGACTAGAGAACTCTATCAATCACTATCTTATCTAGAAGATTAACTCCCACTTGATTCAAGTGATTGTAGTACTCAGACATTCTGAGAACTTGCTCACTAGCTGAGCTATTCTCCTCCATCTTGTAGGCAAAGTGCTTGTCAAAGGTCTCATACCTTTCGACATGGGCATGAGTCTGAAATACTAATTTCAACTCTTGGAACATCTCATATGCTCCATGGTGTTCAAAATGTGTTTGAAGCCCCGATTCTAAGCCATAAAGCATGGTGCACTAAACTATCAAGTAGTCATCATATGGAGCTTGCCAAACATTCATAACGTCTACATCTGCTCCTGCAATCGGTCTGTCACCTAGCGGTGCATGAAGGACATAATTCTTCTATGCAGCAATGAGGATAATCCTCAGATCACGGATCCAATCCGCATCATTGCTACTAACATCTCAACTTAGTTTTCTCTAGGAACATATCAAAATTAAAACAGGGGAGTTAAACACGAGCTATTAATCTACAACATAGATATGCTAATACTACCAGGACTAAGCTCATGATAAATTAATGTTCAATTAATCAAATTACTTAAGAACTCCCACTTAGATACACATCCCTCTAGTCATCCAAATGATCACGTGATCCAAATCAACTAAACCATGTCCGATCATCACGTGAGATGGAGTATTTTTCAATGGTGAACATCACTATGTTGATCATATCTACTATATGATTCACGCTCGACCTTTCGGTCTCTAGTGTTCCGAGGCCATATCTGCATATGCTAGGCTCGTCAAGTTTAACTTGAGTATTCCGCGTGTGCAAAACTGGCTTGCACCCGTTGTATGTGAACGCAGAGCTTATCACACCCGATCATCATGTGGTGTCTCGGCACGATGAACTGTCCCAACGGTGCATACTCAGGGAGAACACTTATACCTTGAAATTTAGTGAGAGATCATCTTATAATGCTACCACTGAACTAAAAAAATAAGATGCATAAAGGATAAACATCACATGCAATCAAAATATGTGACATGATATGGCCATGATCATCTTGCACCTTTGATCTCCATCTCCAAAGTACCGTCATGATCTCTATCGTCACCAGCATGACACCATGATCTCCATCATATTGATCTCTATCAACGTGTCATCACATGGTCGTCTCACCAACTATTGCTATCGCATAGCGATAAAGTAAAGCAATTATTTGGCGCTTGCATCTTATGCATCTTTGCCAGTTGCCGATAACTTCAACAAAACATGATCATCTCATACAACAACTTATATCTCATCACATCTTGACCATATCACATCACAACAAGCCCTGCAAAAACGAGTTAGACGTCCTCTACTTTGTTGTTGCAAGTTTTACGTGGCTGCTACGGGCTGAGCAAGAACCGTTCTTACCTAGGCATCAAAAACCACAACACGGTATAGTGATTGCTTTTTGATCTTCAGAAAGAACCCTGTTCATTGAGTTCGATTCAACTAAAGTTGGAGAAACTGACACCCACCAGCCACCTGTGTGCGAAGCACGTCGGTAGAACCAGTCTCTCGTAAGCGTACGCGTAATGTCGGTCTGGGCCGCTTCATCCAACAATACCGCCGAATCAAGAATCAACTAGTGACGGCAAGCAATATGTATATACTCATGCCCAGAACTCCTTTGTGTTCTACTCGTGCATATAATATCAATGCATAAACCTGGCTCGGATGCCGCTGTTGGGGAACATAGTAATTTCAAAAAAAAATCCTATGCACACACAAGATCATGGTGATGGATAGCAATGAGAGGGGAGAGTGTTGTCTGATACGTCTCCATCGTATCTACTTTTCCAAACACTTTTGCCCTTGTTTTGGACTCTAACTTGCATGATTTGAATGGAACTAACCCGGACTGACGCTGTTTTCAGCTGAATTGCCATGTTGTTATTTTTGTGCAGAAATAAAAGTTCTCGGAATGAGCTGAAAATCAACGGAGAATATTTTTCGAATATATAAAAAATACTGGCAAAAGAATCAATGCAAGGGGGCCCACACCCTGTCCATGAGGGTGGGGGCGGGCCCACCCCCCTGGGGCGGGCCCCCTGCCTCATGGGCCCCCTGATGCTCCATCGACCTCAACTCAAACTCTATATATTCAAGATTGGGGAGAAAAATCAAAGAGAAGGATTCATCGCGTTTTATGATACAGAGCCGCCGCCAAGCCCTAATCTCTCTCGGGGGGGCTGATCTGGAGTTCGTTCGGGGCTCCGGAGAGGGGAATCTGTCGCCATTGTCATCATCAACCTTCCTCCATCACCAATTTCATGATGCTCACCACCGTGCGTGAGTAATTCCATCGTAGGCTTGCTGGGCAGTTGTCAGGTTTCGGGTTCCGGCAGACCCTTGAGGTTCGAACACTGGGGTGCGCGCGGAGATCTCTCCCCTACCGATCTACGTCTGATCCTCTCGTGCGAACTAAGATGGAAATGATGAACAACACAAGAGACACGATGTTTATACTGGTTTGGGCCACCGTTGTGGTGTAATACCCTACTCCAGTGTGTGGTGTGGTGGATTGCCTCTGGGGCTGATGATGGACAGTACAAGGGAAGAACAGCCTTGCGAGAGGTGTTCTTGAGTTGGTGCGATGAACTGCTAGGGTGAGTTCATCACCTCTCTCTTTCTCTCTGCTAGGGTTCTACCAGATCTCTCGATGTTCTTGGGGTGTCTAGATGTCTAGATGATGTCTCCGGGTCCCTCTCTACTCTGTGGTGGCTAGCTCTATTTATAGAAGCCCTGGGCCACTCCCCAAATAATGAGCGGGAAGGGCGCCAACAATTGGCCATTTTCAAGGGGAACATCTAGTACAAGTTATCCTGGCCAAAGGTGGTCTTCAGCTGCCAAAAGCACTGGCGATGACACCGTCTTGGGCTCCACGGTGACCTCCGTCCTGCCGTTCGGCTGGTCTTGGTCTCGTTGCACCGGAATGGTAACCTTTGCCTGATGCCTTGGCCTGTGCTTGCCCCCTTTGCACCAAAGGGGAAACAAGGACACTGCGCAGGCCGGCGCCCACCTGGTCTCGATCGTCATGGCTTGCGTCACGTGTTCCTCGCGAGGTACCCCTGCCTTGATCTCTCTGCCTCCTCGCGAGCCTGCCTGATGAGGCTGCCTCTGAGGAAGCTTCCTGTCGTCCGTCCCGCGAGGCTTGGCCCCTCGGGAGGGTCTTTGAGCTTGAGTTGATGAAGATGGGCCACGCTGGGCCCCCACTTGAGCCACGCCGCAGGCCGCAGGCAGGCAAGTCTGGGGACCCCCGTTCCCAGAATGTCGACAGTAGCCCCCGGGCCCAAGGCGCGCCCAGGCTTGGCCTAGTAGAGAAGCGAAGGGGCAAGCATGAAGCGCCGTGGGCCCTAACAGCCCGCGGCCTTGGGCGCCGCGTGGCGGTTGATTGGGCGTGGGCGTCTGCACTTCCCACGATGCCTCGGCAACTGCACGACTGACAAAAAGGGGTGCCCTGGCCAGGCTTACTTGCCCCGCTCTCGTCCGTCTTGCACTAGATCCCCTTTCTCGCTATCCTCCTTCTTGCTCCCGAAATCCTCCAGATCCATCTCAATCCTTCGCATCCGGCACACCATGGCGCCTCGCAAGTCCCCGGCTGATGCTTGGTACTCGCCGTCCCTGGATTCCCCGAATTTGTCGGAGAAGAACCTCGCCCTCGCGCGCCTGATGACGATGGCGCAGGGGAGCGAGGGAGCGACTGTGCTCAAGGTCGGCTCCGATCAGCCTGAGGGCAAGGGGAGCACCTTCTACCCGTTCTTCGTGAGCACCATTGTCGTTGGTTTGGTGCCTCCTTTCTCTAAGTTCTTCCATGCCGTTCTCCGCCAATACAACCTGCAGGCTCTGCATCTCCACCCCAACTCTGTCCTTCTCCTGGCAATTTTCGCCTACTATTGCGAGGCTCATGTTGGTGTGAAGCCCTCGGTGTCCTTGCTACGCCACTTTTTCTCCCTCCGGGTTTCTGGTGCTCAGGTCTCTGCATGCGCGAGCTTCATTGCCTATTCCAGCTCCAACGCCATCTCGAAGCCTAGGAAGAGGATTGAAGGCTACTGGAGCAAGTGGGTCATGATGGATGTTGGGCGCCTCCACCCTCGTCTGTTATTGCCCATGGGGCAACCTACGTCCGTTGACGCATGGTCCCGTGCGGAGCTCGTCGACCCTCGCGCGAAGGCGGTCTTGAGGAGGATGAACACGGACCTGAGACCAAGCAACACGGAGGCGGCGAAGCTGACCGGGGCCACGCTCCAGAGGGAATTCATGGAGCACCGGGTGGCTCCGCTCCAGGAGCATCTGCTCCCACTGTGGGGGCTTGGAGGAGCAGACGCCGCCCTGCGCCTGAGCTCCGAGGCCCTGACCGATGAGGATCTGGCTGCGGCCTCCATTCCTTGGTTGGGGGAGACGTGGCGAGCCCGGTGGGCGCCCCCGTCCCCCTGTTCCTTCGTGACGACTGGGAGCTGGTGGTGAATGCCATGCCCACCTTCAACAGTGAGGGGATGGTGCCCGCAGTAGCTCCCGAAGCTCTGGCGGTCTTGGCGACGGTGAACTTGTCCTCCGGCAGCTCCAGCGGAGAAGAGGAGGAAGAAGAGGCGGAGGAGGAAGCGTCCGACCCGGAGGAGACTGGCGAGGATTTGGGGGAGTCCTTCCCTCGGCGCAGGTCCTAGGCCCTCCACTCCATGCCGGACGACGACGAGGCTGACGCCAGGCGAGGAAAGGAGGGTTCTTCCTCGGTCATGAGGAAGGGCAGGTCGAGCCTGGTTCCCCCAGGGTCTGCTCTAGTCCCTGGGGGTCCAAGGCCAGCTCCATCTCTCCTGACGCGCCTTCTGCTTCCGGGCCCTCCAAGGCTGACTCCCGCTGCAGGCTCTCGAGCTTCAAGTATGGCCAGAAGTTGCTTGATTACATGGATGACGTCCAGTAAGTGCTCGATTCGTGCTCTGCTTGGTTTCTGCCACTAAGGCCTTGACGTTTGCACTCTTTTACCAGGCCGGCACCTGCGGCCAAGAGGTTGAAGGAGGCTTCTGCGGCCCTGCTTGGGGCGCATCTGTCTGCCGGGGAGACGCCTTCGACTGTTGGGGGAGAGGACGGCGAGGCCCGTGCCTCTCCGACCCAACCGCCCTCGCGAGGCCAACTGGGGAACCTCGGCGAGGAGTCAGCCCCTGTGGCCCCGCTAGACCTCGAGTCGACTGTGGCCGATGCTGCGGCCACAGCGGCCAAGGCTCAGGAGGTCCCTTCCTGCCAAGCCGTGGCCACGTTGCCATCTTTTCCGCCTGCTCCACAGGTTCTTTTATCTTCTGCTCCCTCTGCAGCTGTCCTGGACCAGGCTGCCAATGAGCTGAGCTAACTGCGGGAGGATCTCCTGAGCGCGGATCCTCGTCTAGTGGTCAGGCGCCTGGAGTTGGCCTCTGGCTGGGCCCATTCTGCTGCCTCCGTCTGAGCGGTGTTGACCCAGGCCGTGTCTTCCTCCGATGAGGAGAGGCGGGCCGCCAACCAAGCCAAGGCCGCTCGCAATGCTGCCCTGGGTGACGTCGCAAATGCCTAGGGCCGTAGCAAGACGCTTGAGGCCGAGCTGCAGGGCCTGCACGACGAGCTCGCCAAGGAGGTGCGCAACCGCCAGGAGAAGGAGAAGGAGATGAAGGCTAGGGAGGCCGCCGCCAAGGACTGGGACGCCAAGCTTGATGTCCGCCACAGCCGACTGGATACGCTGGAGCGATCGTTGAAGGCGGAGAGGACCGAGCTGGACGCCAAGGCAAAGGTCCTGACGGAGGACCGGGCGGCCTTCACGGAGCTGGAGAAGAAGGCTCGAGGCATACTGAAGACGCTGTATGAGAGCGGCCTGAAGGAGCCGTTGGTTGGTGCGGAGGACGGCCCCGCCAAGCTGCTCCCCTTCCTGGTTGATGCGCTTGAGGACGTCGTAGACGGCCTTGGCCCCACGGTCGCGTGTCCTCAGCCATGTCTACCTGTGCGACCCCAACGTCGACTTCGACAGCCTGCTGGAGCCCGTGAGCGGCGACCGTGCTGCCGCCGCCGCTGTGGACGTGAGGGCCCGAGCCGAGGTTTTGCTGGGGAAGTTCCGCTCCCCGAGCGTCCTGCCCGGGCGCGGTGCCGCCGGCCTTGCGACCTCGGGAGGCAAAGCCGTCCAGCGTGACTCCACCACCAGTGACGGCGTTGCTAGGGAGTGATTCCTTCGCGACTTCCATCCTCTTTTATTCCTGCACATGCACCATGCCTCGCGGAGGCGTTAAAACTTGTGTTTGGCGTTGTGGAAAAATCTTATGGCTTGTAATATTTGCTTTGAATTTCCGGGAATTTGCATTTTCCTCTCCTACTTGCTTACGCTCTACGTCGGCAGGGCCCGACCCTGTGCGTACCTCACCCAGCGTTAACCCCGACCGGAAACTAAGGACGGGACTAAGGAGTGAGGGGTTACGTGGCAAGTTAGGCTCCTGAGTCGCGATGCTCAGGAGTCCCCCTTGACGCGCGAGCAACAAGTAGGAAAGGGGGAGCGAGGAGTGGATTGGTCGTTCTACATCGGCAGGGCCCGGCCCCGTGTGTACCTCACCCAGCGTTAGCCCCGACCGGAAACCAAGGACGGGACTAAGGAGTGAGGGGCTACGTGGCAAGTTAGGTTCCTGAGTCGCGATGCTCAGGAGTCCCCCTAGACGCTCAAACGGGTTTCGTACCTTGGCTCCACTTTGGGAGTGGCGCGCGACGACCAGGTCCAAGGGACCTGGCTGGGTGGCGTGCGCTCGGGCGAGGCCCGGGCGTAGCCCCCGTGTCCATCCCCCTCGCGCGGCACTCCCGAGGGGAGGCGTTGCAATGGTGCCGGACACTGAGCTCTGGGCTCCCTGAGGTTGGTACGGCCATGGGCCGCCCTTAGTTGTTTATCACCAGCACGGAGCATAGCGCTTCCATATGTGTACGGGCATAGCCGCTCCTCGGCAGTGTCGTCAGCCAGCGCGGAGCATGGTGCTTCCACTGGTGCGTGGGAGGGGGCTCCCCTCCGGGAGGAGCCCCCGGGGCGTGTACAACCCCGCCCTGACATGTGGCCGGCATGGTAGGGCTAGGAGAGGTGTATCTGGGCACCCGTGAGCCAGCGCGGGACTCATGACGCCCTACCTTGAGGGGGGTTGCGCCTGGCTCTGGGCCTTTATCAATTGGTGTGTTCCTGTAGGGTTGTTAGAATGCAAATGCTCTACGTCCTCAGGTCTCGGCCCCCGAGCGACCTCAGTCGCCGGTGGTATGACAGGTCGCGATGCAGTGGGTCAAGGCCAGGGGTGAGGGCTGGAGAGCCAGTAAGAGCCCATGAGTTGCGATGCTTTGGCGCCCCCCTTTTAACATGCAAGCGCTTTGCACGACGACAAGCAGTAGGTGATAATTATGGGAATCAGATTTAGCGTGAAAGAACAACTTCATCCTAGGGTAAATGCTGGAAAAGCAACTGCCGCTGGGTCGGGCCCGAGCGGCGTGGGGATGATGCAGCCCGAGGGGCGCCCCCAACAAGGTAAATAAAGAACATAAACAAAGTGGATACATGCTGCGGGGATGGACCCACGCGGCCTGGGAATGGTGCAGCCCTGTGGGCGCTCCCAGCTGAAAGTAGAACCCTGAAAGATGTCACCTGGTGCTGTTGAAGATGAAGTGATGCTGAGGAAGGGAGCAATGCGTGGTGAAGATGTCGGCCCTCATGAGCCCCCAGGCCCAGGGGCCTCAGGAGGCTCTGGTGGCATGTGCAGGTCTTCGGGGACCATCGCCACCTCCGCTTGGACCGCGCGATGCCTGACGTCCGGAGCCTCCAGAATGCTCCTCAACAGGTGCTGCTGTGCGGCGACCGTGCTCGGCAGGCCGAAGGGCATGCGAACGTAGCTGTGGGGTGGTCCCACGCAGCGCCCCACGGCCGAAGGCCATACGCGCTCCTGGGATGCAGCTCGGTTGAGCCCTGGTACGTTGACGCAGACGCGCAGTCCTCCATCCTCGTCTGGATGTGGGGCCACGGCAGGCAAGCGGCGGCTGCCGCGCATGACTCTAGACTCTTGTAGCTCTTGGGTGTTCCTTGCGATGAACTCCTAAGGGTTTGGTCTCCGTTGACGTGCACCTTTCTGAGGGAAGCGTGCCTGAAAGCACCCCTCCAAGTGGTGCCCGAGCACCTCCCCAGCGACCTTGGAAAGGTCGGTGGCTCTCCAAGAGAGAGCCCCCAAGCCCTGCCTAAGGAGGGCGCCGGGCACGCCTTCCTATGCGCGACAGGGCGGCGCTCCCTGATCGGGCATGAATCCTGACGCAATACCTCTGGAGGTGCCTGCTTCCTTGTGGCTCTGGCCAGGTGAGGTCTTCTTCTTCTTGAGGGTCGCCTCGGGAGGCCTCCTGCTCCTGCGATCTGGGTCTTCGATTGCTGTGGCTTGGAACGCACGCTCGAGCGAGCACACTGCGTCCCTTTCTTCACAGGGTATGATGATGACTCCACCACTTCCTGGCATCTTGAGGACATTGTAACCATGGTGAGTCACTGCCATAAACTTGGCTAGGGCTGGGTACCCGAGGATGGCGTTGTACAGCAGGCGGATGTGAGCGATGTCGAAGTCGATGAGCTCGGTGCGGTAGTTGTTGCGTTTCCCGAAGGTGACCAGAAGGCGAACCTGCCCAATTGGAATAGTGGAACCATCGGTGACTCCTGATAAAGGCTTGGTCAGCTGAAGCTGGTCGTATGGCACTTGGAGATTGTCGAACATCTCGACGGACAAGATGTTGAGTCCTGCTCCGTCAACGATGAGGGTCCTGGTGACCTGCACGTTGCTGATGACTGGGGAGCAAAGCATAGGGAGGACTCCGGCCGTTGCTGCACACTTGAGCTGGTCTGCGGAACTGAATGTGATCGTGCATGAAGACCATCTGAGAGGGTGCGTGGCCTCAAGCTTGGAGAAGGACTGCATTCACCTCGCGAGCAAACTCCTTGAAGATGCGCTGTGAGGCTGGGGCCTGGGCGGCGCCCAGGATGCAAGCAATTGCACGCGGCTCTTGGAAGCCCCCAGCCCCATCGTCTTGGTGTTGGTCTTCGTTCCTTCTTGGTGGAGGTGGCAGAGGAGGGAGGCCTACGTTGCCGTGGGGATGGTCCTCACGAGGCTGGTCCCTCCAGCCTCCCTCGCGAGGCTGGTCCTGCCAGTGGTTCTCGCGAGGGCGGTCACGCCATCCCTGGCGAAGGCCACGGTCTTCCCATCGTCCACCGCCTCTTCCTCCTCCTCGGCCATAGCCCCTGTTGTGGCGCTCTGGGCGTCGGCCGATTCGCCCATCTCGCACAGCTCTGAGCTCTTGACATTCATTGGTGTTGTGGGTGTGGAGGTCATGGTACACGCAGTACCGTCCGCCCTTAGATGACTCAGGCTAATCCCTGCCTCGCTTGGTGTCCGGTTCCGCTGCTAGCACAGCAGCCCCCTTGCGCTTCACGTCCTTGGCCTTGAGCTTCTTTTCTTCCGGGTCGGCTGCCGGGAGCTCGAGAAGGGAGAGACGTGTTGGAAATATGCCCTAGAGGCAATAATAAAAGGATTATTATTGTATTTCCTTGTTCATGATAATTGTCTTTTATTCATGCTATAATTGTGTTATCCGGAAATTGTAATACATGTGTGAATACATAGACACCAACATGTCCCTAGTAAGCCTCTAGTTGACTAGCTCGTTGATCAACAGATAGTCGTGGTTTCCTGACTATGGACATTGGATGTCATTGATAACGAGATCACATCATTAGGAGAATGATGTGATGGACAAGACCCAATCCTAAACATAGCACAAGATCGTATAGTTCGTTTGCTAGAGTTTTTCCAATGTCAAGTATCTTTTCCTTAGACCATGAGATTGTGTAACTCCCGGATACCGTAGGAGTGCTTTGGGTGTACCAAACGTCACAACGTAACTGGGTGACTACAAAGGTATACTACGGGTATCTCCGAAAGTGTCTGTTGGGTTGACACGGATCAAGACTGGGATTTGTCACTCCGTATGACGGAGAGGTATCTCTGGGCCCACTCGGTAATGCATCATCATAATGAGCTCAAAGTGACCAAGTGTCTCGTCACGGGATCATGCATTACGGTACGAGTAAAGTGACTTGCCGGTAACGAGAATGAACGAGGTATTGGGATACCGACGATCGAATCTTGGGCAACTAACATACCGATTGACAAAGGGAATTGTATACGGGGTTGCTTGAATCCTCGACATCGTGGTTCATCCGATGAGATCATCGAGGAGCATGTGGGAGCCAACATGGGTATCCATATCCCGCTGTTGGTTATTGACCGGAGAGCCATCTCGGTCATGTCTACATGTCTCCCGAACCCGTAGGGTCTACACACTTAAGGTTCGGTGACGCTAGGGTTGTAGAGATATGAATATGCAGTAACCCGAAAGTTGTTCGGAGTCCCGGATGAGATCCCGGACGTCACGAGGAGTTCCGGAATGGTCCAGAGGTGAAGAATTATATATAGGAAGTGTATTTTCGGCCATCGGGAGAGTTTCGGGGGTCACCGGTATTGTACCGGGACCACCGGAAGGGTCCCGGGGGTCCACCGGGTGGGGCCACCCATCCCGAAGGGCCCCATGGGCCAAAGTGGGGAAGGGAACCAGCCCATAGTGGGCTGGTGCGCCCCCCTTGGCCCACCCCATGTGCCTAGGGTTGGGAACCCTAGGGTGGGGGGGCGCCCCCACATGGCTTGGGGGACACTCCACCCCTTGGCCGCCGCCCCCCTAGGAGATCCCATCTCCTAGGGCCGGCGTCCCCCCTAGGGGAGCCTATATAAAGGGGGGAGGGAGGGGCAGCAGTACCCTTGAGTCTTGGCGCCTCCCTCTCCCCTGCTACACCTCTCCCTCTCGCAGTAGAACGGTGAAGCCCTGCTGCGGTGACCCCTACATCCACCACCACGCCATCGTGCTGCTGGATCTTCATCAACCTCTCCTCCCCCCTTGCTGGATCAAGAAGGAGGAGACGTCACGCTGACCGTACGTGTGTTGAACGCGGAGGTGCCGTCCGTTCGGTGCTAGGATCTCCAGTGATTTGGATCATGTCGAGTACGACTTCCTCATCCCCGTTCTTTGAATGCTTCCACGCGTGATCTACAAAGGTATGTAGATGCAATCCGATCACTCGTTGCTAGATGAACTCATAGATGGATCTTGGTGAAACCGTAGGAAAATTTTTGTTTTCTGCAACGTTCCCCAACAGCGGTATCAGAGCTAGGTCTATGCGTAGTTCCTTTTGCACGAGTAGAACACAATTTGTTGTGGGCGTAGATGTTGTCAACTTTCTTGCCGCTACTAGTCTTATTTTGCTTCAACGGTATTGTGGGATGAAGCGGCCCAGACCAACCTTACACGTACGCTTACGTGAGACCGGTTCCACCGACTAACATGCACTTGTTGCATAAGGTGGCTGGCGGGTGTCTGTCTCTCCCACTTAAGTTGGAGCGGATTCGATGAAAAGGGTCCTTATGAAGGGTAAATAGAAGTTAACAAATCACGTTGTGGCTTTCAGGTAGGTAAGAAAACGTTCTTGCTAGAACCCTATTGCAGCCACGTAAAACTTGCAACAACAATTAGAGGACGTCTAACTTGTTTTTGCAGCAAGTGTTTTGTGATATGATATGGCCAAAGTTGTGATGAATGATGAATGATATATATGTGATGTATGAGATGTTCATGCTATTGTAATAGGAATCACGACTTGCACGTCGATGAGTATGACAACCGGCAGGAGCCATAGGAGTTGTCTTTATTTTTGTATGACCTGCGTGTCATTGAGAAACGCCATGTAAATTACTTTACTTTATTGCTAAACGTGTTAGCCTTAGTAGTAGAAGTAATAGTTGGCGAGCAACTTCATGGAGACACGATGATGGAGATCATGATGATGGAAATCATGGTGTCATGCCGGTGACAAGATGATCATGGAGCCCCAAGATGGAGATCAAAGGAGCTATGTGATATTGGCCATATCATGTCACTATTATTTTGATTGCATGTGATGTTTATCATGTTTTTGCATCATGTTTACTAGAACAACGGTAGTAAATAATATGTTCCCTCATAATAATTTCAAGAAAGTGTTCCCCCTAACTGTGCACCGTTGCGACAGTTCGTTGTTTTGAAGCACCACGTGATGATCGGGTGTGTTAGATTCCAACGTTCACAAACAACGGGTCTAAGACAGATTTACACATGCAAACACTCAGGTTGACTTGACGAGCCTAGCATGTACAGACATGGCCTTGGAACACAGAAGACCGAAAGGTCAAGCATGAGTCGTATAGAAGATACTATCAACATGAAGATGTTCACCGATGTTGGCTAGTCCGTCTCACGTGATGATCGGACACAGCCTAGTTAACTCGGATCATGTTATACTTAGATGACTGGAGGGATGTCTATCTGAGTGGGAGTTCATTGAATAATTTGATTTAGATGAACTTAATTATTATGAACTTAGTCTAAAAAATTTACAATATGTCTTGTAGATCAAATGGCCAACGTTGTCCTCAACTTCAACGCGTTCCTAGAGAAAACCAAGCTGAAAGACGATGGCAGCAACTGTACGGACTGGGTCCGGAACCTAAGGATCATCCTCATAGCTGCCAAGAAAGATTATGTCCTACAAGCACTGCTAGGTGACGTACCTGTTCTCCCTGCAGAACAAGACGTTATGAATGCTTGGCAGACACGTACCAATGATTACTCCCTCGTTCAGTGCGGCATGCTTTACAGCTTAGAACCGGGGCTCCAAAAGCGTTTTGAGAGACACGGAGCATATGAGATGTTCAAAGAGCTGAAAATGGTTTTTCAAGCTCATGCCCGGGTCGAGAGATATGAAGTCTCCGACAAGTTCTTCAGCTGTAAGATGGAGGAAAACAGTTCTGTCAGTGAGCACATACTCACTATGTCTGGGTTACATAACCGCTTGACTCGGCTGGGAGTTAATCTCCCGGATGACGCGGTCATTGACAGAATCCTTCAGTCGCTTCCACCGAGCTACAAGAGCTTTGTGATGAACTTCAATATGCAGGGGATGGAAAATACCATTCCTGAAGTATTTGCAATGCTGAAATCAGCAGAGGTAGAAGTCAAAAAGGAACATCAAGTGTTGATGGTGAATAAAACCACTAAGTTCAAAAAGGGCAAGGGTAAGAAAAACTTCAAGAAGGACGGCAAGGGAGTTGCTGCACCTAGCAAGCAAGCTGCAGGGAAGAAGCCAAAGAATGGACCCAAGCCCGAGACTGAGTGTTTTTATTGCAAGGAAAGTGGTCACTGGAAGCGGAACTGCCCCAAATACTTAGCGGACAAGAAGGCCGGCAAAACGAAAGGTATATGTGATATACATGTAATTGATGTGTACCTTACCAGTACTCATAGTAGTTCCTGGGTATTTGATACCGGTGCAGTTGCTCACATTTGTAACTCAAAGCAGGAGCTGCCGAATAAGCGGAGACTGGCGAAGGACAAGGTGACGATGCCCGTCGGGAATGGTTCCAAGGTCAATGTGATCGCTGTCGGCACGCTACCTCTGCATTTACCTACGGGATTAGTTTTAAACCTCAATAATTGTTATTTAGTGCCAGCTTTGAGAATGAACATTGTATCGGGATCTCGTTTAATTCGAGATGGCTACTCATTTAAATCCCAGAATAATGGTTGTTCTATTTATATGAGAGATATGTTTTATGGTCATGCTCCGATTGTGAATGGTTTATTCTTAATGAATCTCGAGCGTAATGCTACACATATTCATAGTGTGAGTACCAAAAGATGTAAGGTTAATAATGATAGTCCCACATACTTGTGGCACTGCCACCTTGGTCACATAGGTGTCAAACGCATGAAGAAGCTCCATGCAGTTGGACTTTAAGAGTCTCTTGATTACGAATCATTTGACACATGCGAACCATGCCTCATGGGTAAAGTGACCAAGACTTCGTTCTCAGGAACAATGGAGTGAGCAACCAACTTATTGGAAATCATACATACTGATGTGTGCGGTCCAATGAGTGTTGAGGCTCGCAGTGGTTATTGTTATGTTCTCACCCTCACTGATGACTTGAGTAGATATGGGTATGTCTACTTAATGAAACACAAGTCTGAGACCTTTGAAAGGTTCAAGGAATTTTAGAGTGAGGTTGAGAATCAACATGACAGGAAAATCAAGTTCCTGCGATCAGATCGTGGAGGAGAATACTTGAGTCACGAATTTGGCACACACTTAAGAAAATGTGGAATAGTTTCATAACTCACGCCGCCTGGAACACCTCAGCGTAATGGTGTGTCCGAACGTCGCAATCGCACTCTATTGGATATGGTGCGATCTATGATGTCTCTTACCAATTTACCACTATCATTTTGGGGCTATGCTTTAGAGACTGCCGCATTCACTTTAAATAGGGCTCCGTCGAAATCCGTTGAGACGACACCGTATGAATTATGGTTTGGGAAGAAACCTAAGCTGTTGTTTCTAAAAGTTTGGGGATGCGATGCTTATGTCAAGAAACTTCAACTTGAAAAGCTCGAACCCAAGTTGGAAAAATGCGTCTTCATAGGATACCCTAAAGAAACTATTGGGTATACCTTCTACCTCAGATCCGAAGGCAAGATCTTTGTTGCCAAGAATGGATCCTTTCTAGAGAAGGAGTTTCTCTCGAAAGAAGTAAGTGGGAGGAAAGTAGAACTTGATGAAGTATTACCTCTTGAACCGGAAAGTGGCGCAACTCAGGAAAATGTTCCTGTGGTGCCTGCACCAATTAGAGAGGAAGTTAATGATGATGATCAAGATACTTCTGATCAATCTTCTACTGAAATTCGAAGGTCCACAAGGACACGTTCCACACCAGAATGGTACGGCAACCCTGTCTTAGAAATCATGTTGTTAGACAACGGTGAGCCTTCGAACTATGAAGAAGCGATGGCGGGCCCGGATTCCGACAAATGGCTGGAAGCCATGAAATCCGAGATAGGATCCATGTATGAAAATGAAGTATGGAATTTGACTGACTTGCCCGTTGAGCGGCGAGCCATAGAAAATAAATGGATCTTTAAGAAGAAGACAGACGCGGATGGTAATGTGACCATCTATAAAGCTCGGCTTGTTGCTAAGGGTTATCGACAAGTTCAAGGGTTGACTACGATGAGACTTTCTCACCGGTAGCGAAGCTAAAGTCCGTCCGAATCATGTTAGCAATTGCCGCATTCTATGATTATGAGATATGGCAAATAGACGTCAAAACGGCATTCCTTAATGGTTTCCTTAAGGAAGAATTGTATATGATGCAGCCGGAAGGTTTTGTCGATCCTAAGAATGCTGACAAGGTGTGCAAGCTCCAACGCTCGATTTATGCGTTGGTGCAAGCATCTCAGAGTTGGAACATTCGCTTTGATGAGATGATCAAAGCATTTGGGTTTATGCAGACTTATGGAGAAGCCTGCATTTACAAGAAAGTGAGTGGGAGCTCTGTAGCATTTCTCATATTATATGTGGATGACATACTTTTGATGGCAAATGATATAGAGCTTTTAGACAACACTAAGGCCTACTTGAATAAGAGTTTTTCAATGAAGGACCTTGGAGAAGCTGCTTATATATTAGGCATCAAGATCTATAGAGACAGATCAAGACGCCTCATAGGTCTTTCACAAAGCACATACCTTGATAAAATATTGAAGAAGTTCAATATGGATCAGTCTAAGAAGGGGTTCTTGCCTGTGTTGCAAGGTGTGAAATTGAGCTCAGCTCAATGTCCGACCACGGCAGAAGATATAGAAGAGATGAGTGTCATCCCCTATGCCTCAGCCATAGGTTCTATTATGTATGCCATGTTGTGTACCAGACTTGATGTAAACTTTGCCGTAAGTTTGGTAGGTAGGTACCAAAGTAATCCCGGCAAGGAACACTGGACAGCGGTCAAGAATATCTTGAAGTACCTGAAAAGGACCAAGGAAATGTTTCTCGTTTATGGAGGTGATGAAGAGCTCGTCGTAAAGGGCTACGTCGACGCTAGCTTCGACACAGATCTGGATGACTCTAAGTCACAAACTGGATACGTGTATATTTTGAATGGTGGGGCAGTAAGCTGGTGCAGTTGCAAGCAGAGCGTCGTGGCGGGATCTACATGTGAAGCGGAGTACATGGCAGCCTCGAAGGCAGCACATGAAGCAATTTGGGTGAAGGAGTTCATCACCGACCTAGGAGTCATACCCAATGCATCGGGGCCGATCAAACTCTTCTGTGACAACACTGGAGCTATTGCACTTGCCAAGGAGCCCAGGTTTCACAAGAAGACCAGGCACATCAAGCGTCGCTTCAACTCCATTCGTGAAAATGTTCAAGATGGAGACATAGATATTTGTAAAGTACATACGGACCTGAATGTAGCAGATCAGTTGACTAAACCTCTCCCTAGAGCAAAACATGATCAACACCAGAATTCCATGGGTGTTCGATTCATCACAATGTAACTAGATTATTGACTCTAGTGCAAGTGGGAGACTGTTGGAAATATGCCCTAGAGGCAATAATAAAAGGATTATTATTGTATTTCCTTGTTCATGATAATTGTCTTTTATTCATGCTATAATTGTGTTATCCGGAAATCGTAATACATGTGTGAATACATAGACACCAACATGTCCCTAGTAAGCCTCTAGTTGACTAGCTCGTTGATCAACAGATAGTCATGGTTTCCTGACTATGGACATTGGATGTCATTGATAATGAGATCACATCATTAGGAGAATGATGTGATGGACAAGACCCAATCCTAAACATAGCACAAGATCGTATAGTTTGTTTGCTAGAGTTTTTCCAATGTCAAGTATCTTTTCCTTAGACCATGAGATCGTGTAACTCCCGGATACCGTAGGAGTGCTTTGGGTGTACCAAACGTCACAACGTAACTGGGTGACTACAAAGGTATACTACGTGTATCTCCGAAAGTGTCTGTTGGGTTGACACGGATCAAGACTGGGATTTGTCACTCCGTATGATGGAGAGGTATCTCTGGGCCCACTCAGTAATGCATCATCATAATGAGCTCAAAGTGACCAAGTGTCTGGTCACGGGATCATGCATTACGGTACGAGTAAAGTGACTTGCCAGTAACGAGATTGAACGAGGTATTGGGATACCGACGATCGAATCTCGGGCAAGTAACATACCGATTGATAAAGGGAATTGTATACGGGGTTTCTTGAATCCTCGACATCGTGGTTCATCCGATGAGATCATCGAGGAGCATGTGGGAGCCAACATGGGTATCCAGATCCCGCTGTTGGTTATTGACCGGAGAGCCATCTCGGTCATGTCTACATGTCTCCCGAACCCGTAGGGTCTACACACTTAAGGTTCGGTGATGCTAGGGTTGTAGAGATATGAATATGCAGTAACCCGAAAGTTGTTCAGAGTCCCGGATGAGATGCCGGACATCACGAGGAGTTCCACAATGGTCCGGAGGTGAAGAATTATATATAGGAAGTGTAGTTTCGGCCATCGGGAGAGTTTCAGGGGTCACCGGTATTGTACCGGGACCACCGGAAGGGTCCCGGGGGTCCACCGGGTGGGGCCACCCATCCCGGAGGGCCCCATGGGACAAAGTGGGGAAGGGAACCAGCCCATAGTGGGCTGGTGCGCCCCCCTTGGCCAACCCCATGTGCCTAGGGTTGGGAACCCTAGGGTGGGGGGCGCCCCACCTGGCTTGGGGGGCACTCCACCCCTTGGCCGCCCCCCCCTAGGAGATCCCATCTCCGAGGGCCGGCGCCCCCCTAGGGGAGCCTATATAAAGGGGGGGAGGGAGGGGCAGCAGTACCCTTGAGTCTTGGCGCCTCCCTCTCCCCTGCTACACCTCTCCCTCTCGCAGTAGAACGGTGAAGCCCTGCTGCGGTGACCCCTTCATCCACCACCACGCCGTTGTGCTGCTGGATCTTCATCAACCTCTCCTCCCCCTTTGCTGGATCAAGAAGGAGGAGACGTCACGCTGACTGTATGTGTGTTGAACGCGGAGGTGCCGTACGTTCGGCGCTAGGATCTCCGGTGATTTGGATCACGTCGAGTACGACTTCCTCATCCCCGTTCTTTGAACGCTTCCGCGCGTGATCTACAAAGGTATGTAGATGCAATCCAATCACTCGTTGCTAGATGAACTCATAGATGGATCTTGGCGAAACCGTAGGAAAATTTTTGTTTTCTGCAACGTTCCCCAACAAGACGCCCTTCCTCAGCCCTGGCGCACTTGGTCGCCAAGTTGAACAGCTCCAGGGATGTGCACGGGTCTTCATGGATCGCTAGCTCTTCCTTCATCTTGACGTCGCACACGCCGTCGGAGAAGGCTGAGATGATGGCTTCTTCAGTCACTTTGGGGATCTTGAGGCGAGCGTAGTTGAAGCACTGGATGTACTTCTACAGGGTTTCTCCCGGCTGTTGCTTGATGCGGCGCAGGTCGCTCACGGCCGGGGGCCGGTCGCGAGTGCCCTGGAAGTTGGCGATGAAGCAGGTGCGCATCTCGCTCCAGGAGGAGATCGTGCCGGGCGCCAGGTTCAGGAGCCAGGTGCGGGCGCCATCCTTGAGCGCCATGGGGAACCAATTCGCCATGACCTTCTTGTCTCCGTTAGCGGCTACGATGCCCATCTCGTAGAGCTATAGGAACACCACGGGGTCCGCTGTGCCATCATAGCCGGGAGGGAGGTCAGGCTTGAACTTGCCTGGCCATGTGACGCCGCGCAGCTCGGGGGTGAAGGCGAGGCAGCCCGCCATGGCCACCGGCGCCCCTTGCTGGTGCTAGACTCATTCTTGCAGGTCACCACGCGCCGCCACTAGGAGCAGCACGGGGTTTTGTCGTGGAGGCGCTGGGGCGCGATCTTGGCGCGCCGGCGCTGGGAGCGTGCGAGCACCTTCCTAGGGACGTGGGATCTCCTAGCAGCTCCCTTCTTGCTGCATTGGCGCTAGACGTGGAGGGTCTCGTCCTGGGGCTGCGCGCCTTGGAGCCAAGGCACCTTCTTGGGGAGGAGGCGGTGGAGGCGCCTTCTGATCCTCGCCCCCTGCACGGGACGGAGGGCGAGGCAGCGAGAGGGATCGCAAGGGGGAGCCCCCTACGGCACTGACGAGCTCGGTGATGCGGGCGAGCCAGTCCTTGTAGAGGTCGTCGACGGGGCGATAGTGCAGGAGCACCCGCGCCAAGAGCAGTGAGGCGTGCGCATCCATGGGTGCGCGACGGGCGTGGGACGACGAGCCAGCTGGAGTCAGCGACGTGGTGGCGGTGCAGCCATCCCGCTGCACCGAGGGGTGCTGGGACGAGGACTGCTGCTCGTTCCCCGCCGGACCGGTGGCGGCGTTGGCGGCGGGCAACGGGGAACGACGAGGGGGGCCGCCGACGGGCGCCATCTGGGCGACGCGAGCGGCGTGAGCAGCCCGGCGCTTGGCATCAGCCATGGACACGACGGAAGATCACACGCGAACACCGGAAGGAAGATTCCGGTGCACCCCTACTTGGCACGCCAAATGTCGGGTTTTGGGTTCCGGCAGACCCTTGAGGTTCGAACACTGGGGTGCGTGCGGAGATATCTCCCCTACCGATCTACGTCTGATCCTCTCGTGCGAACTAAGATGAAAATGATGAACGACACAAGAGACACGATGTTTATACTGGTTCGGGCCACCGTTGTGGTGTAATACCCTACTCCAGTGTGTGGTGTGGTGGATTGCCTCTGGGGTTGATGATGGATAGTACAAGGGAAGAACAGCCTCGCGAGAGGTGTTCTCGAGTTGGTGCGATGAACTGCTAGGTTGAGTTCATCGCCTCTCTCTTTCTCTCTGCTAGGGTTCTACCAGATCTCTCGATGTTCTTGGGGTGTCTAGATGTCTAGATCATGTCTCCGGGTCCCTCTCTACTCTGTGGTGGCTAGCTCTATTTATAGAGGCCCTGGGCCTCTCCCCAAATAATGAGCGGGAAGGGCGCCAACAATTGGCCATTTTGAAGGGGAACATCTAGTACAAGTTATCCTGACCAAAGGTGGTCTTCGGCTGCCAAAAGCACTGGCGATGACGCCGTCTTGGGCTCCACGGTGACCTCTGTCCTGCCGTCCGGCTGGTCTTGGTCTCATTGCACCGGAATGGTAACCTTTGCCTGATGCCTTGGCCTGTGCTTGCCCCCTTTGCACCAAAGGGGAAACAAGGACACTGTGCAGGTCGGCGCCCGCCTGGTCTCGGTCATCATGGCTTGCGTCACGCGTTCCTCGCGAGGTACCCCTACCTTGGTCTCTCCGCCTCCTCGCGAGCCTGCCTGATGAGGCTGCCTCTGAGGAAACTTCCTGCTGTCCGCCCCACGAGGCTTGGCCCCTCGCGACGGTCTTTGAGCTTGAGATGATGAAGATGGGCCGTGCTGGGCCCCCGCTCTAGCCATGCCGCAGGCCGCAGGCAGGCAAGTCTAGGGACCCCTGTTCCCAGAACGCCGACAGCGGTGATGGGTTGGATTAGATTTATCATGTAATCGAGTTAGTTTTGTAAGGGTTTGATCCCTAGTATCCATTATGTTCTGAGATTGATGTTGCTATGACTTTGCTATGCTTAATGCTTGTCACTAGGACTTGAGTGCCATGATTTCAGATCTGAACCTATTATGTTTTCATGAATATATGTGAGTTCTTGATCCTATCTTGCAAGTCTATAGTCACCTATTATGTGTTGTGATCTGTTAACCCCGAAGTGACAATAATTGGGATACTTACCGGTGATGACCGTAGTTTGAGGACTTCATGTATTCACTAAGTGTTAATGCTTTGGTCCGGTACTCTATTAAAAGGAGGCCTTAATATCCCTTAGTTTCCAATAGGACCCCGCTGCCACGGGAGGGCAGGACAAAAGATGTCATGCAAGTTCTTTTCCATAAGCACGTATGACTATATTCGGAATACATGCCTACATTACATTGATGAATTGGAGCTAGTTTTGTGTCACCCTAGGTTATGACTGTTACATGATTGATCACATCCAGCATAATTCTCCATCACCTATCCAATGCCTACGAGCTTTCCATATATTGTTCTTCGCTTATTTAGTTTTACGTTGCTATTGTTACCACCACTACAAAACCCAAAAATATTACTTTTGCTACCATTACCTTTTTCCACCATTACCACTACTATCATATTACTTTGCTACTAAACAGGGAGCGCGCCCTCCCCCTCATGGGCCCCTCGTGGCTCCACTGACCTATTTCTTTTGCTATCGTCACCGCTACTATCATATTACTTTGCTACTAAATACTTTGCTGCAGATATAAAGTCTTTCAGGTGCGGTTGAATTGACAACTCAACTGTTAATACTTGAGAATATTCTTTGGCTCCCTTGTGTCGAATCAATAAATTTTGGGTTGAATACTCTACCCTCAAAAACTGTTGCGATCCCCTATACTTGTGGGTTATCAAGACTATTTTCTGGCGCCGTTGCCGGGGAGTTATAGCGTGGGGTGAATATTCTGGTGTGTTATTGTTTGCTTTATCACTCATTAGTTTTTACTTTGTGCTCTTGTTTTCTATCTTTAGTTATGGGTAGGAAATGCAAAATACCAAAAAAATTAGTTGTACATACTACACCAATGGTTGAAGAACCACTCAAAATCTATCACACTCCTGAAGCTTTTTTACTTGGATCATCTTTGATCCCTATGTGCTCATGCTGAAACCCCAACTAGCTTAGTTGAGGGAAAATCTTTAGATGAGCATGCTTGTTATGTGCGACACCACTTATCTCAAAAAGGGAAACTTTTAATGGATCAAATTTATCATTTACAATGTTATGCTTGGAATTTATGTGAAATATATGATTTTACTTGTTGGTTTGAAGACCCTAAGAAACACCTTCCCTACCAATGTGAGTTTAGTGATAATGGAATTGTATCTTCGTTTGCTAAAGGTGTTTATAATTACTATGATGTTCAACAAACTGAAGAATTTGTTGCTTTTAAGGGTGCTTATGAAATTGCTTCTTTGATTGGAAAGTATGATGCTACTCTTTACAAATCTGAATTTTTTTCCATACTTACATATTGTTATGATAATTATGCTTCTAATGCCTATGTTAAACCATATATTGAGGACTCCTCCTCTGTCCAAGAAGAGACTAATATTTTGTAGGAGTCTATGGAAGAAGAAATTGATGAAACTGTGGGCTCATTGGATGAAAAAGATGATGAGAGCGAAGAACAAAAGGAGGAAGAGCGGATTAGCTACCCGTGCCCACCTTCTAATGAGAGTAACTCTTCAACTCATACATTGTTTGATTTCCCTTTGTGCTTACCGAAGGATGAATGCCATGATAATTGCTATGATCCCGTTGATTCATTTGAAATATCACTTTTTGACGAACTTGATGCTTGCTATTCTTGTGGCCAAGATGCCAATATGAATTATGGTTATGGAGATGAACTTGCTATAGTTCCTTATTGTAACACCCACGATACAGCTATATCTCCCAAGTGTCGGAGCACGACTTAGAGGCATAACCGCATAGTAGGCATGTCGCCAGAGGGGTAATCTTTACACATCCCATGTACTGAATAAGAATGGGATAAAGAGTTGGCTTACAATCGCCACTTCAAACAATACATAAATATTGCATTACATCATCCAGAATACAATCAAGGTCCGACTACGGAACCAAAATAAAGACAACCCCAAATGCTAGATCCCCGATAACCCCGACTGGGCTCCACTACTGACCAACTGGAAACGAAACAACACAATGAACATGATCTTCAACGAGCTCCCACTTGAGTTGGGTTGTGTCACCTGCACTGGCATCATCAGCACTGATACGTCTCCAACGTATCTAAATTTTTTGATTGCTCCATGCTATATTATCTACTGTTTTGGGCAATATTGGGCTTTATTATCCACTTTTATATTATTTTTGGGACTAACCTATTAACCAGAGGCCCAGCCCAGATTTCTTGTTTTATGCCTATTTCAGTGTTTTGAAGAAAAGGAATATCAGACGGAGTCGAAACGGAACGAAATCAACTTGAGAAGTTATTTTTGGAAGGAAACACACCTGATGGACTTGGACCCCACTTCAAAAGATACGGGAGCTGCCCACGAGGGTGGGGCGCGCCCACCCCCCTAGGGCGCACGCCCCTGCCTCGTGGGTCCCCCGTGGCTCCCCTGACGTGCTTCTTCCGCCTATATATCTCCATATACCCAAAAAACATCCGTGAGCACAATAGATCGGGAGTTCCCCCGCCAGAAGCCTCCGTAGCCACCAAAAACCAATCTAGACCCATTCCGGCACCCTGCCGGAGGGGGAAATCTTTCTCCGGTGGCCATCTTCATCATCTCGGTGCTCTCCATGACGAGGAGGGAGTAGTTCTCCCTCGGGGTTGAGGGTATGTACCAGTAGCTATGTGTTTGATATCTCTCTCTCTCTCGTGTTCTTGAGATGATATGATCTTGATGTATCGCGAGCGTTGCTATTATAGTTGGATCTTATGTTTCTCCTCCCCCTCTTCTCTCTTGTAATGAATTGAGTTTCCCCCTTGAGGTTATCTTATCGGATTGAGTCTTTAAAGACTTGAGAACACTTGATGTATGTCTTGCCGTGGATATCTGTGGTCAGAATGGGATACCGCGTGACACTTGATGTATGTTTTGGTGACCAACTTGCGGGTTCATGAACCTGAACCTATGCATAGGGGTTGGCACACGTTTTCGTCGTGACTCTCTGGTAGAACTTTGGGGAACTCTTTGAGGTCCTTTGTGTTGGTTGAATAGATGAATCTGAGATTGTGTGATGCATATTGTATAATCATGCCCATGGATACTTGAGGTGACATTGGAGTATCTAGGTGACATTAGGGTTTTGATTGATTTGTGTCTTAAGGTGTTATTCTAGTACGAACTCTAGGGCTGTTTGTGACACTTATAGGAATAGCCCAACGGATTGATTGGAAAGAATAACTTTGAGGTGGTTTCGTACCCTATCATAATCTCTTCATTCGTTCTCCGCTATTAGTGATTTGGAGTGACTCTTTGTTGCATGTTGAGGGATAGTTATGTGATCCAATTATGTTAGTATTGTTGAGAGGACTTACACTAGTGAAAGTATGAACCCTAGGCCTTGTTTCCTAGCATTGCAATACCGTTTACGCTCACTTTTATCACTTGCTACCTTGCTGTTTTTATCATTTCAGATTACAAATACCTTTATCTACTATCCATATACCACTTGTATCACCATCTCTTTGCCGAACTAGTGCACCTATACAATTTACCATTGTATTGGGTGTGTTGGGGACACAAGAGACTCTGTTATTTGGTTGCAGGGTTGCTTGAGAGAGACCATCTTCATCCTACGCCTCCTACGGATTGATGAACCTTAGGTCATCCACTTGAGGAAATTTGCTACTGTCCTACAAACCTCTGCACTTGGAGGCCCAACAACGTCTACAAGAAGAAGGTTGTGTGGTAGACATCAAGCTCTTTTCTGGCGCCATTGCCGGGGAGGCAAGGAAAGCGGCACTAACACACCTCGTCAACTAAGCTCTTTCCTGGTGCCGTTGTCGGTGAGGTGAGTGCTTGAAGGTATATCTTTAGATCTTGCCATCGAGTCTTTTAGTTTCTTGTTTTATCACTAGTTTAGTTTATAAAAGAAAACTATAAAAAATGGAATTAATTTTGTCACATACGCTTCACCTTTTTAATATCTTTCGTGAGTATGATGGAAAGGATAATTGCACTCAAGTGCTAGAAGAAGAAATCTATAAAATGTTTGGCACTAAATATTTGAATGATGAGCATGATTGCAATGTTGTTAGTATGAATTCCTTGAATATCCATGATGCTAATGATATGCAAAGCCACAAGCTTGGGGAAGCTATGTTTGATGAAGATGATATTTTTTGTCCCCCAAGCTTTGATGAGCAAATTTACTATGATGAAAGCATGCCTCCTACCTATGATGATTATTGTGATGACACGTATTCTTTAAAGAATAATGATAACCATGAAACTTGTCATCTTGATCTTAATTTTCAATCACATGATAGTTATTTTGTTGAGTTTGCTCCCACTATTCCGAGTGAGAAGAATTTTGCTTATGTGGAGAGTAATAAAATTTCTATGCTTGTAGATCATGAAAAGAATGCTTTAGGTGCTGTTTATATTGTTGAATTCATTCATGATGCTACTGAAAATTATTATGAGGGAGGAACATATGCTTGTAGGAATTGCAATAATACCAAGTTTCCTCTCTATGTGCTTAAAATCTTGAAGTTATGCTTGTTTTGCCCCCCTGTGCTAGTTGATTATTGTTCCCATAAGTTGTTTGCTCACAAAATTCCTATGCATAGGAATCATGTTAGACTTAAATGTGGTAGTCATATTCTTCATGATGCTCTCTTTATGTTTGAATTCTTATCCTTTATGTGAGCATCATTGAAATCATCATGCCTAGCTAGGGGCATTAAACGATAGGGCTTGTTGGGAGGCAACCCAATTTTATTTTAGTTCCTTGCTTTTTGCTCCTGTTTAGTAATAAATAATTCATCTAGACTCTGTTTATATGTTGTTTTATGCTTTTAATTAGTGTTTGTGCCAAGTAGAACCTTTGGGAAGACTTTGGGAAAGTCTTGTTGATCATGCTGTAAAAAACAGAAACTTTAGCGCTCACGAGAATTGCTGCCATTTTTATTTGGAGAGTGATATTTAATTAATTCTTTTTTAGATGATTAATAGATAAATTCCTCAGGTCCAGAAATTTATTTGAGAATTTTATGAGTTCCATAAGTATACGTTTGATCCAGATTACTACAGACTGTTCTGTTTTTGACAGATTCTGTTTTTCATGTGTTGTTTACTTATTTTCATGAATCTATGGCTAGTAAAATAGTATATAACCCATAGAGAAGTTGGAATACAGTAGGTTTAACACCAATATAAATAAAGAATGAGTTCATTACAGTACCTTGAAGTGGTGATTTGTTTTCTTTCGCTAACGGAGCTTACGAGTTTTCTGTTAAGTTTTGTGTTGTGAAGTTTTCAAGTTTTGGGTAAGGATTCGATGGGCTATGGAATAAGGAGTGGCAAGAGCCTAAGCTTGGGTATTCCCAAGGCACCCCAAGGTAATATTCAAGGACAACCAAGAGCCTAAGCTTGGGGATGCTTCGGAAGGCATCCCCTCTTTCGTCTTCGTTCATCGTAACTTTACTTGAAGCTATATTTTTATTCACCACATGATATGTGTTTTGCTTGGAGCATCAATTTATTTTGTTAGGGCTTGCTTGATGTTATTTAGAACAATGTTTTGCATCTTTTATTAAAATAAAAGTGGCATTGATAGCCTTTACTATGCCTATGTTACAAGTATACATGTTGCTGTTTGAAAACAGAAAGTTTACCGCTGTTGCAATAATTCCCTAGAGAAGTCACAATGTGATAAAATGTTGAAACCTTTTGAATATTAAGATCTGATAAATTTACTACAGTGGGAATTTTCTTTCATAATTTTTGGATCTAGGGAAGTATGGATGTTGCAGCATTCTTTACAGACTATCCTGTTTAGGCAGATTGCTGTTATGTTTGCATTGTTTGCATATGTTTGCTTCTTCAATGATTCTATTTGAGGATAGGACTATTAAATATGCAGAGGCATTTAGTATCCAATGTTGAGTAATAATTTTAGTGATTTTGTACAGTAGAGTATGATAAGGTTATGGCAATGGTTTATACTAACTTATCTCACGAGTCCTTTGTTGAGTTTTGTGTGGATGAAGCTTTTGAGATTTAGGGAGACCGTGATATGAGAGGAATTAAGGAGACACAAAATCTCAAGCTTTGGGATTCCCAAGGCCCCCCAAGATAATATTTCAAGAAGTCTCAAGCATCTAAGCTTGGGTATTCCCCGGTTGGCATCCCACCTTTCTTCTTCAACAACTATTAGTTAGTATCGGTTGATCCTAAGTTTTTGCTTCTTCACATGATGTTTGCTATTCTTAGAATGTCATTTTATTTTGATTTGATTGATGTTTGAATAAAATACCAAGATCTGAAATTATTAAATGTTAGAGAGTCTTCACATAGTTGCATAATTATTCGACTACTCATTGATCTTCACTTATATCTTTCGGAGTAGTTTGTCATTTGCTCTAGTGCTTCACTTCTATATTTTAGAGCACGGCGGTAGATTTGTTTTATAGAAACAATTGATCTCTCATGCTTCACTTAGATTATTTTGAGAGTCTTAAATAGCATGGTAATTTGCTTATAATCCTAATATGCTAGGTATACAAGAAGAATAATAAAATTCTCTTATGAGTGTGTTGAATACTATGAGAAGTTTGATACTTGATAATTGTTTTAAGATATGGAGATGGTGATATTAGAGTCATGCTAGTTGAGTAGTTGTGAATTTGAGAAATACTTGTGTTGAAGCCTGTGATTCCCGTAGCATGCATGTATGGTGAACCGTTATGTGATGAAGTCGGAGCATGATTTTTTTATTGATTGTCTTCCTTATGAGTGGCGGTCGGGGATGAGCGATGGTCTTTTCCTACCAATCTATCCCCCTAGGAGCATGCGCATAGTACTTTGTTTCGATAACTAATAGATTTTTGCAATAAGTATGTGAGTTCTTTATGACTAATGTTGAGTCCATGGATTATATGCACTCTCACCCTTCCACCATATAACTTCCTCAAAACAGCCACCATACCTACCTATCATGGCATTTCCATAGCCATTCCAAGATATATTGCCATGCAACTTTCCACCGTTCCGTTTATTATGACATGCTTCATCATTGTCATATTGCTCTGCATGATCATGTAGTTGACATCGTATTTGTGGCAAAGCCACCATTCATAATTCTTTCATACATGTCACTCATGAGTCATTGCACATCCCGGTACACCGCCGGAGGCATTCATATAGAGTCATATCTTGTTCTAAGTATCGAGTTGTAATTCTTGAGTTGTAAGTAAATAAAAGTCTGATGATCATCATTATTAGAGCATTGTCCCAGTGAGGAAAGGATGATGGAGACTATGATTCCCCCACAAGTCGGGATGAGACTCCGGAAAAAAATAAAAGAGGCCAAAGAATCCCAAATAAAAAAAGAAAAAAAGAGGCCAAAAAAAGAGAAAGGCCCAAATAGAAAAATTTAAAAAATGAAATGAGAGAAAAAGAGAGAAGGGGCAATGCTACTATCCTTTTACCACACTTTTGCTTCAAAGTAGCACCATGATCTTCATGATAGAGAGTATCCTATGTTGTCACTTTCATATACTAGTGGGAATCTTTAATTATAGAACTTGGCTTGTATATTCCAATGATGGGCTTCCTCAAAATGCCCTAGGTCTTCGTGAGCAAGCAGGTTGGATGCACACCCACTTAGTTTCTTTTTGAGCTTTCATACACTTATAGCTCTAGTGCATCCGTTGCATGGCAATCCCTACTCACTCACATTGATATCTATTGATGGGCATATCTATAGCCCGTTGATACGCCTAGTTGGTGTGAGACTATCTTCTCCCTTTTGTCTTCTCCACAACCACCATTCCATTCCACCTATAGTGATATGTCCATGGCTCATGCTCATGTATTGCGTGAAGATTGAAAAAGTTTTGAAAAAGTTAGAGTATGAAACAAGTGCTTGGCTTGTCATCGGGGTTGTGCATGATTTAAATATTTTGTGTGGTGAAGATAGAGCATAGCCAGACTATATGATTTTGTAGGGATAGCATTCTTTGGCCATGTTATTTTGAGAAGACATAATTGCTTTATTAGTATGCTTGAAGTATTATTATTTTTATGTCAATATTAAACTTTTGTCTTGGATCTTTCAGATCTGAATATTCATACCACAATTAAGAAGAATTACATTGAAATTATGCCAACTAGCATTCCACATCAAAAATTATCTTTTTTATCATTTACCTACTCGAGGACGAGCAGGAATTAAGCTAGGGATGCTTGATACGTCTCCAACGTATCTAAATTTTTTGATTGCTCCATGCTATATTATCTACTGTTTTGGGCAATATTGGGCTTTATTATCCACTTTTATATTATTTTTGGGACTAACCTATTAACCGGAGGCCCAGCCCAGATTTGTTGTTTTATGCCTATTTCAGTGTCTTGAAGAAAAGGAATATCAGACGGAGTAGAAATGGAACGAAATCAACTTGAGAAGTTATTTTTGGAAGGAAACACCCCTGATGGACTTGGACCCCACGTCAGAAGATACGGGAGCTTCCCATGAGGGTGGGGGGCGTGCCTACCCCCCTAGGGCATGCCCCTGCCTCGTGGGGCCCCCGTGGCTCCCCTGATGTGCTTCTTCCGTCTATATATCTCCACATACCCTAAAAACATCCGCGAGCACAATAGATCGGGAGTTCTGCCGCCAGAAGCTTCTGTGGCCACCATAAACCAATCTAGACCCATTCCGGCACCCTGCCGGAGGGGGAAATCCTTCTCCGGTGGCCATCTTCATCATCCTGGTGCTCTCCATGACGAGGAGGGAGTAGTTCTCCCTCGGGGATGAGGGTATGTACCAGTAGCTATGTGTTTGATCTCTCTCTCTCTCGTGTTCTTGAGATGATACGATCTAGATGTATTGTGAGCTTTGCTATTATAGTTGGATCTTATGTTTCTCCTCCCCCTCTTCTCTCTTATAATGAACTTAGTTTCCCCCTTGAGGTTATCTTATCCGATTGAGTCTTTAAAGACTTGAGAAAACTTGATGTACGTCTTGCCGTGGATATCTGTGGTGACAATGGGTTACCGCGTGCCACTTGATGTATGTTTTGGTGACCAACTTGCATGTTCATGAACCTGTGCATAGGGGTTGGCACACGTTTTCGTCATGATTCTCCGGTAGAACTTTGGGGTACTCTTTGAGGTCCTTTGTGTTGGTTGAATAGATGAATCTGAGATTGTGTGATGCATATCGTATAATCATGCCCACGGATACTTGAGGTGACATTGGAGTATATAGGTGACATTAGGGTTTTGATTGATTTGTGTCTTAAGGTGTTATTCTAGTACGAACTCTAGGGCTGTTTGTGACACTTATAGGAATAGCCCAACGGATTGATTGGAAAGAATAACTTTGAGGTGGTTTCGTACCCTACCATAATCTCTTCATTCGTTCTCTGCTATTAGTGCCTTTGGAGTGACTCTTTGTTGCATGTTGAGGGATAGTTATGTGATCCAATTATGTTAGTATTGTTGAGAGGACTTACACTAGTGAAAGTATGAACCCTAGGCCTTGTTTCCAAGCATTGCAATACCGTTTACGCTCACCTTTATCACTTGCTACCTTGTTGTTTTTATTATTTCATATTACAAATACCTTTATCTACTATCCATATACCACTTGTATCACCATCTCTTCGCCGATCTAGTGAACCTATACAATTTACTATTGTATTGGGTGTGTTGGGGACACAAGAAACTCTTTGTTATTTGGTTGCAGGGTTGCTTGAGAGAGACCATCTTCATCCTACGCCTCCTACGGATTGATAAACCTTAGGTCATCCACTTGAAGGAAATTTGCTACTGTCCTACAAACCTCTGCACTTGGAGGCCCAACAACGTCTACAAGAAGAAGGTTGTGTAGTAGACATCAGGCACCTGTAACTGTTTAAGGTAATCTGTGAGTCACAGGGACTCGGCAATCTCACACCCTCGTGATCAAGACTATTTAATATTATGGGTAGGAAAAGGGAGTGAGGTGGAGCTGCAATAAGCACTAGCATATATGGTGGCTAACATACGCAAATGAGAGCGAGAAGAGAAGCAATGCAACGGTCTGAACTAGAAGTGATCAAGAAGTGATCCTGAAACTACTTACGTTCAAACATAACACAAGAACCGTGTTCACTTCCCGGACTCCGCCGGAAAGAGACCATCACGGCTACACACGCGGTTGATGCATTTTAATTAAGTTAAGTGTCAAGTTCTCTACAACCGGACATTAACAAATTCCCATCTGCCCATAACCGCGGGCACGGCTTTCAAAAGTTCAAAACCCTGCAGGGGTGTCCCAACTTAGCCCATCACAAGCTCTCATGGTCAACGAAGGATATTCCTTCTCCCAGGAAGACCCGATCAGACTCAGAATCCCGGTTACAAGACATTTCGACAATGGTAAAACAAGACCAGCAAAGCCACCCGATGTGCCGACAATCCCAATAGGAGCTGCACATATCTCGTTCTCAGGGAAACACTGGATAGGTCAAGCTACGAGTAAAACCAACCCTCAAGTTTCCCGGAGGTGGCCCCACAGGCTGCCCGGTTCGGACCAACACTTAGAGAAGCACTGGCCTGAGGGGGGTTAAAATAAAGATGACCCTTGAGTCTGCAGAACCCTAGGGAAGGTGATAGGTTGTTAGTGCAAATGTAAAACCAAGGTTGGGCCTTGTTGGAGGAGTTTTATTCAAGGCGAACTGTCAAGGGGTTCCCATTATAACCCAACCGCGTAAGGAACGCAAAATCAAGGAACATAACACCGGTATGACGGAAACTAGGGCGGCAAGAGTGGAACAAAACACCAGGCATAAGGCCGATCCTTCCACCCTTTACCAAGTATATAGATGCATTAAGTAAATAAGATATATTGTGATATCCCAAACATATCCATGTTCCAACATGGAACAAACTTCATCTTCACCTGCAACTAGCAACGCTATAAGAGGGGCTGAGCAAAGCGGTAACATAGCCAAACAACAGTTTGCTAGGACAAGGTGGGTTAGAGGATTGACAAGGCAATATGGGAGGCATGATATAGCAAGTGGTAGGTATCGTGGCATAGCAATAGAGCAAGCAACTAGCAAGTAAAGATAGAAGTGATTTCGAGGGTATGGTCATCTTGCCTGCAAAGTTCTCCTGGTTGACGTAAGCTTGATCCTCGTAAGCGTACTCAACGGGTTCCTTGATTACGAACTCGTCTCCCAGCTCTACCCAAGGCAAGAACACAAGTAAAGGAAACCACAATCAACCACGGTGCAATGCGCAAGCAACATGATGCAAAACATGGCATGATATGCGGGATGTGATATGCAATGCACATGCGTGCTCCGGAAGGAAAAGATTGAACCAATCCTCAACTTGGCAAACAAAGTGCACCGCTGGAAAGATGAGTTGATTTCGGTTGAAATCGATATAAAGATCGCCGGAAATGGATGCACGGTTTGCAAAAGGCAAGCAAAACAATAATGGCACTATTCTGCGATTAACAACACGATGCCATCTAGAATGCAACAAGAAACTAAGCTACTGCACTCCAACATAGCAACAAAGCACATGGCAGTGATCTACTCAAGATGCTTGACAAAAGATGAACACTGAGCTATGGCTAAATCACACAAGAGCAGGTTCAAACAATCATGGCAAAAGAGCAAAAGATAATAGCATCACAGACTTAGTGAAAATAACAACATGCCAGGAATTAACATCAGGAAGCAATGTTTAGAGCAAGATAACAACATACTACAGGATCAGATCATAGCAATACAAGGCATGGCATGAACCTACTCAAAGCATATAACAAAAGTCCCTTACTGACCATAAGCCAAAAGGGCGCAGAAAATAAGATGGCACCCATGTAAACATAGCAAGTTTCGTTAACAGATTCAGACTTAGCAGAAAACTGGACATGGCAAAAACAGAGTTATGAAGGCATGTTTGCGAGCTCGATACACTCAACACAAGGCATTGCATGACAAAATAAGCATACATCCAGCAAGAAGACATGTTCAAGAAGCTAACCATGGCAAGAACCATCTCATAGCATGCATGGATCAACTACAGCAACCTTGGCAAAATTGATTAACACGTAACCAATCTGCCAGGAACATTTTATAGAAAAAGTAGAGCAAGATTGAGTCATTCTAGGGTACTCCATAATTGCAAACAAAGACATGGATGGATAGAGCATAACCATATGTCAAAATCATCCTTACTGAACCTACTCAAAAGAATCATGGATCTCTCTGTATCAACATGAATACATGGCATTGAAATAACAACAGGAAAAAGACTTAGTGAAATTCTAAGTCTCTGAAATCAGCAACATCACGAGAGCTACTTTGCATGCTTGTGCTAGTCACCACATTGATCACAAAAATACATGGCATACACCCCTGTAAAGATGGCATGGCATAGCCCAAAACAAATGTAGAGCTCATGCCCATATGCAGCACACAATAATCTTGGCAAAAATGACAAATGCTCATGATCTGTTAAGAAACAGGGACTAACATTTTATAGCACTCATGCAACAGTCATTAGGGCATCAAGATGGACTCAAACAAGCATGGTGCAATGGAACAAAATGAAGAGCACATCATGATGAACATTTTGATATATCATGCATGTGAAACGGAGCTACGGTCATGGAGATATAGCATGTTGAACAGGGCTATAAAATGTCATAGATCTGAGACTTAGCAGTTTTCCAGAAAAAAATATGTGAGCGCTAGATAACTAAATGATGCACAGGGCGCTGGATAAGGCAAGGCTCACCATGGGCTTCGGCCCAGGACGGAGGAGAACGAGGTGGGCGGGGCGAGGCAGGCCAGCTGGGCCATAGCGGGGAGGAGGCCCACGCGGGCGCTCGCGGTCGTCGTCCCAATCCTGCCTGGATCAGGGAGGCAGGGGCGGCGGAGCCGCGGCAACGCGGGGCGAGGACCAGCCGGAAGCGGGCAGATCTGGTCGGCTCCGATCCGGATCCGGTCGGAGGGGGTACCGGCGACAAGGAGGAGGCCGGGCGTAGCGCCGGCGACGGGCGCCGGCGTGAAGGGTGGCAGCGGATCGGGCGCAGGCGCGCCAAACGGCGCGAGTGGCGAATTCGATGGGGCGGCAGCACGGACACGTGCGGCTCGGGATGGACATGTCCGGCGGCGGAAGGTAGAAGAAGACTAGGGTTCATCCGCGAAATTTCGGAGGGAGACACATATTTATAGGTAGAGGGAGCTAGGAGAGTCCAAATGAGGTGCGGTTTTCGGCCACGCGATCGTGATCGAACGGCCGAGAGGATGGAGGGAGTTTGGATGGGTTTTGGGAAACTTTGGAGGGGTATTGGGCTGCAACACACACGAGGCCTTTACGGTTCCTCGGTTAACCGTTGGAGTATCAAACGGACTCCAAATGGCACGAAACTTCACAGGCGGTCTACCGGTGGTGTACCAAGGCCGCTTGGCAAATCTCGGTCCACTCCAAGAATGTTTAACACCAACACACGAAAAGAGGCAAAAGGAGGGTGCCGGAGGACATAGGAGTGTCGGATTGCAAAACGGACAACGGGGAAAATGCTCAGATGCATGAGACGAACACGTATGCAAATGAGATGCACATGATGACATGATATGAAATGCATGACATGCAAACAAATGACAAGGCAACAACAGCGAATAACTGGAAGACACCTGGCGCAATGGTCTCGGGGCGTTACACTTATATTAAACATGAAATTGTTGCTATTGCACCCACGCATGATAGTCCTATTATCTATTTGAATTCTCCCGACTACACTATATCGGAGAAGTTTGCCCTTATTAAGGATTATATTGATGGGTTGCGTTTTACTACTACACATGATGATTTTGGTAGATATAATATGCATGTGCTTGCTTCTCCTACTTGCAATTATTATGAGGGAGGAACTATATCTCCACATCTCTATGTTTCCCACACGATAAAATTGCAAGAAACTATTTATACTATGCATTGGCCTTTACTATGTGTGCATGAATTGTTCTTTTATGACATGCCGATGCATAGGAAGAGAGTTAGACTTCGTCATTGCTTGATATATGTTGCTTTGTGCTCACTACTAAATGCCAAATCATTGCTAATTCAAATTGGCTTTCATATACCTTCGGATCCGGGTGGATTCATTACTTGAGCACCGTATGTCTAGCTTAATGGCTTTAAAGAAAGCGCTACCAGGGAGACAACCCGAAAGTTTTAGAAAATCGTCTCCATGGAGGATGCTCGCTGTGCTCGCGCTGAGCGCCGGGCTGCCCTCGCCGCCCGCATTGCTCATACGGCTCCCATTGGCGGGCCACCCCGTTGTTCTCCGTCGCCTGTCGCCAACGCCGCCACAGGCCCGGCGGGGAACAAGCAGCAAGCATCCACGCTGCACCACTCGGTGCGGCGGGACGGCCGTACCGCCACTCCATCGCTGACCCCGGCCGGTTCGTCATCCCACGCTCGTCGCGCTCCCATGGACGTGCGGGCCACTTTGTGCATGGCGCACGAGCTCCTGCGCTACCGCCACGTAAACGACCTCTACGAGGTCTGGCTCGACAGCATCGCCGAGCTTGTCAGCACCGCAGGGGGCTCCCCTGTGCCGTCCCTCTCGCTGCCTCACCCTCCACCGGCCACGGGCGGCATGGCCCATGGAGCCCCTCCACCACCTCTGCCCCAAGACAGAGTCTTGGCACCCAGGCGCATGGCCCCACGGTGCGACCTACCGCGTCCGGCGCCCGCGCAAGAATAAAGAAGCTGCCAAGAAGTCCCTCGGCCACGAGAAAACGCCCCCGCGCTCCCTACGCCCCCACAGCAACACCGCGTGCTGCCTGCAGCGATGGTGCGCGGACCCCATCAAGGACAAGTTCTCCACTAGTGCAGAGTCCCGGTGACCACGGCAGGCTGCAGCGCCTTCTCCCCTGAGCTATGTAGCTTCGCTTGGCCGGGCAAGTTCAAGCTGGGTTTGCCTACTCGCTATGATGGCACCCCCGACCCCACAGAGTTCCTGCAGCTCTACGAGATGAGCATCGGGGCGTCCAATGGCGATGAGAAGTCATGGCGAACTGGTTCCCCATGGCTCTCAAGGATGGTGCCCGCACCTAGCTCCTGAACCTGCCTCTAGGATCGATCTCCTCCTGGAACAAGATGCGCGATCATTTCATTACCAACTTCTAGGGCACTCGCGACCGCCCACCGGCTGCGGGTGACCTACGCCACATCAAGCAACAACCAGGAGAGACCCTCCAGAAGAACATCCAGCGCTTCAACAACGTTCGCCTCAAGATCCCCAAGGTGAAGGATGAGGCCATCATCTCCGCGTTCTCCGATGGCCTCCGCAACATCAAGATGAAGGAGGAGCTCGCCATCCATGAGGAGTTGTGCACGTCTTTGGAGCTGTTCAACTTGGCGACCAAGTGCGCAAGTGCGACATATCAGAATTAATAGCATAAGCAGGTTTAGGTGTCGCAAGCTTACTCAAAACAGAAGGTGAATCAAGTGCAGAGCTAGATGGCAGTTCCTTACCTCCCCTCGTAGTTGAGGGATAAATCTAGGTTCTTGGATATTTCAAGTTCTTCATAATGATAAGCAGATATAAATCCCAAGTGACTCAACACCAGCAACTGTCAAGACCTCAGAGCCATTCGAGAAGGCCGCTTCGGTTGACCCCCCCCCCCCCAAGCGCAACAACCGGGGCTACGGTCGAGGAGGTGGGCGTGGTGGCAGATGCCAGGATGACCGTGGCCCGCACCAGGAGTGGCACGATTGGCCTCGCGAGGACCACTGGCGAGATAAGTCTCGCGAGGGCGCCTGGAGGGATCAGCCTCGTGAGGATCGTCCTCAGGGCAACACCGGTCTCCCTCCACTACCGCCAGCACCAAGAAGGAATGACGACCACCATCAGGACGAGGGGCTGGGGGCTTCCAGGAACCGAATTCCATCGCCTGCAAGTGGCACCTCATCAAGATCAACGCTCGCACCTAGGGCGCCTCCTCTGTCGCATAGGAAGGCGCGCTCGATGCCGTCCTCGGGCAAGGCACGGGGGCTCTCTTCTGGAGGGCCTCAGACCTTGCCAACATCACGAGGGAGGCGCTCGGGCACCACTTGGAGGCGTGTTTCGCGGCACGTCTCCCTCAGGAGGACACTGGGCAAGGAGCGCCCGACGCTTTGGAGTTCATCGCCAAGGTATCTCAAGAGCTTCAAGAAGCAAGAGCAATACGCGGCGACCACCGCCCACCTGGCGTTGCCCCCCACCCAGGCAAGGGTGGTGAGCTGCACATCTGCATCGACATATCAGGGCTCAACCGACCCGCATCTCAGGAGCGCTTCTGGCCTTCGCGTGTTGGGCACTCCGAAGGTCCACCTCACAGCTACGTTCGTATGTCGTTCGGCCTGCTGAGCGTGGCTGTTGCCTTCCAGCGCAACCTGCGGAGCATCATGACGGGTCAGGAGGCCAGGCACCACGCAGTCCTGGCAGAGATGGCGACGGTCCTCAAGGAACCGCCTGGACCCCCAGGGCCTCCCGAGGCTCAGGGCCCCGGTGGCTCGTGAGGGGCAACCCCTTCGCCGCGTACCTTCAGCTGCCTCAACACCCCTTCATCAACGGAACCAGGTGACATTTTCCAAGTCCATTTAGCTGGCAGCGCCCAGGGGGCTGCATTATACCCAGGCCGCGTGGGTCCGTCCCTGTGGCATGTGTTCCTTCCTTTTTATGTCTTTAGCTTACCTTGCTGGGGGCGCCCCTCGGGCTGCATCATCCCCAAGCCGCTCGGGCAGGACCCAGTGGCGCGTATCGTTCATGCATTTACCTGAGCTAGTTTGCCTTCCATGCTTAATCTACCTATGACCATCACCTGCTTGATTCTCACCCGCCACGGGGGCTACTCACGCTGGCACGACGCTTGTTCTCGGGTCCATCCCTGCAACATCGACAAACCTGAGCGGTCGAGCTCTGGCTCATGGCATGCCCCGCGCACGTCACCTCACCAGGCCCTTAGTGCCTTCATCTCCTCGTGGAGCGACCAGCGGCGGACTGACAACTATAATGGCAAACTGTGTCTCTCCTTGTGCTGGCTTGCAGGAATCTCCTGAAGGCGACGGAAGGTGGGACCATGAGCTCCCTCTTCTCCCATGCAATCCGCTTGCGCGTTAAAAGGGGGGATCCTGAGCATCGCGACTTAGGAGCTCCTACTGGATCTCCAGCCCTCACCCCCTAGCCTTGACCATGGCACGTGACCTGGCATACCAGCAGCGGCTGAGCTCGCTCGAGGGCCGGGACCTGAGGACGCAGAGCACGAAGGAGAGCGTGGAGAAGGGGGATAGGCTCGCATGGGCCTGGCTTAGCTATGCTTCGGGCGCCTATGCACGAATCTGGCGCATCATGAGGAATCAACTCCGGACCGTCAAGATAAGTCCCGAGCCCGGGTTGGCTAAACCGCTTAGGACTAAGAACCATCGTAACCGCAGCCCTGCTGCAGCAACGTCATCCCCCTTTCTTAACTCTCGACGGCTGCTTGAGCGCTAAAGGGGACCTCCTAAGCATCGCGCCTCAGGAACTCTTATTGGACCTCGGGCCGCTCACATCCTGGCCTTGACCACGGCACGCGACCTGGCATACCAGCGATGGCTGCAGCCTGCCTGGGGACCAGGACCTGTCAACGTAGAGCGCCAAGTCATCGCGAGGTCAGAAAGGGAGACCGAGCTGAAGTAGGACTCGCGCTCGCGCAAGTTCATGATAAGGACAATATTGACAAGGGGCATTACAAAACCTTTACACACCCCCACGGGGCATTTCTTGATTCCTCGCAGGAACATGAGGCAAGAACTTAGGGAATCCTAACTACACGTGCCCCTGTGGATGACGCCATCATCAACAGTGGGCCACCAAAGGCCGACGCCAACCTCATCCAGATCAGCGGCGGCAGCCTGATGTTGCAGCCCTGCTCCGGGCTCGGCGGGAGCTTAGGGGCACGTAGCTGTCATCGCTCGTCTCCGAGGTCTCATAGAGCTCAGGAGAATCGCTGGACTCCCAAGTGTCGCCGCTGCTTCCCGAGGAGCCGCTGGCGACGCGGGCAGCAGACCCTACCCCAGCTGTGGTGCCAGCTTGATGACCCCACCTAGGGCATCACTCTAGATGGCGGCCTTCTGCATCGAAGACCTTGAAGAACAGCATGGAGGCACCGTCTTACACGAAGTGGATCGCCAGGGCGCCCACCGCACGACACACTCGGGCGACCTCACCCCAGCCTCGGGTCATGAAGGAGACGGCCTCAACCTCCACTCCAGTCGCCGGCGTTTCGCAGTCGACGTGCCGCAGCCAAAGCTCGAGGGGCCCCCTCGGCGGCATCTCGACTGAGAAGAAGGAAGGGAAGCAGGTCCAAGTGCTCAGGGTTATCGCCACCCATAGCACAAGCTCGCGTGAGGAGTCTGTGGTGTGGACTCTAGGGGCGGCGGCGTGCTCCACCGTGGCACGGCGACCATGGCCATGGCGCGCGTGCCGATGCTCGTCGCCTCTCCCTCCTGAGCCCCCGGCTTGGGCGTACAGGGGTAACGAATACCCGGGAGGGGGCCGCTCGCACCAAGGCCTCGTCACCACCTGCATCGTCGCCTCGTCGTGGTGGTGGGCCGGCCTCTTCTTCGGCGGGAGCGGTACGAGCCCGTCGAGGGGAGTCTTTCCTTTCTCCATCGCGGAAAACCTTCGGATGGGCACCATTGGTGTTGGCAATGGTGTGAGGGGGCAGAAGCAAGCGAAATGGGAAGAGATGGGCGACGGGGGCTCCTCCGCCCCCTCCCATTTATAGCAAGAGAAGGCCAACCAGCGCCCCCACGATCACAGGTAATGATGGTTTTCCTTGCATGTCGCAGGGACTTGTCAAGTTGGGCAGTTGCCGAGGCAGCGTGGGGAAGTGGAGACGCCCACTTCCTATCAACCGCCACGCGTCGACCAAGGCCACATGCTATTGGGGCCCGTTGCACTCCGCACTTGACCTTTGGCTTCGCCTCGAAGCCAAGCCCGAGCGCGCCTTGGGCCCGGGGGCTACTGTCGGCGTTCTGGGAATGGGGGTCCCCAGACTTGCCTGCCTGCAGCCCATGGCGTGGCTCTGCGAGCGGGCCCGAATGGCCCATCTTCACCAACAAGCACTTGATAACCGACAAGTATAGGGGATCGCAACAGTTTTCGAGGGTAGAGTATTTAACCCAAATTTATTGATTCGACACAAGGGGAGCCAAAGAATATTCTCAAGTATTAGCAGCTGAGTTGTCAATTCAACCACACCTGGAAACTTAGTATCTGCAGTAAAGTGTTTAGTAGCAAGGTAATATGATAGTGGTGATAACCGTAGCAAAAGGTAACAGTAGTAAAAACAATGTTTTTGGTATTTTGTAGTGATGATAGCAATACCAACGGAAAAGTAAATAAGTGAAGCACAATACATGGAAAGCTCGTAGGCAATGGATTGGTGATGGAGAATTATGCCGGATGCGGTTCATCATGTAACAGTTATAACCTAGGGTGACACAGAACTAGCTCCAGTTCATTGATATAATGTAGGCATGTATTCCGAACATAGTCATACGTGCTTATGGAAAAGAACTTGCATGACATCTTTTGTCCTACCCTCCCGTGGCAGCGGGGTCCTTACGGAAACTAAGGGATATTAAGGCCTCCTTTTAATAGAGAACCGAAACAAAGCATTAACACATAGTGACTACATGAACTCCTCAAACTACGGTCATCACCGGTAAGTATCCCGATTATTGTCACTTCGGGGTTAACAGATCATAACACATAATAGGTGACTATAGACTTGCAAGATAGGATCAAGAACACTCATATATTGATGAAAACATAATAGGTTCAGATCTGAAATCATGGCACTCGGGCCCTAGTGACAAGCATTAAGCATAGAAAAGTCATAGCAACATCAATCTCAGAACATAGTGGACACTAGGGATCAAACCCTAACAAAACTAACTCGATTACATGATAGATCCCATCCAACCCATCACCGTCCAGCAAGCCTACGATGGAATTACTCACGCACGGCGGTGAGCATCGTGAAATTGGTGATGGAGGATGGTTGATGATGACGATGGCGATGGATTCCCCTCTCCGGAGCCCCGAGCGGACTCCAGATCAGCCCTCCCGAGAGGTTTTAGGGCTTGGCGGCGGCTCCGTATCGTAAAACGTGATGATTTCTTCTCTCTGATTTTTTTCTCCCCGAAACTCAATATATGAAGGTGGAGTTGGAGTCGAAGAGGCAACAGGGGGCCCACAAGGTAGGGGGCGCGCCCTAGGGGGGCAGGCGCACCCCCCACCCTTATGGAGAGACGGTGGGCCCCCTGGCCTTCATCTTTGCCAGGTATTTTTCTTATTTTCTGAAAGTGTCTCCGTGAAGTTTCAGGTCATTCCGAGAACGTTTGCTCCTGCACATAAATAACACCATGGTAGTTCTTCTTAAAACAGCGTTAGTCCGGGTTAGTTCCATTCAAATCATGCAAGTTAGAGTCCAAAACAAGGGCAAAAGTGTTTGGAAAAGTAGATACGTTGGAAACGTATCAACTCCCCCAAGCTTAAACCTTTGCTTGTCCTCAAGAAATTCAGTTGACAAACTAAAAGTGATAAAGAAAAACTTTTACAAACTCTGTTTGCTCTTGTTGTTGTAAATATGTAAAGCCAACATTCAAGTTTTCAGCAAAAATTATAACCAACCACATTCGTAATAACGCATAGGTCTCAAGTTACTCATATCAATAGCATAATCAACTAGCGAGCCATAATAATAAAACTCGGATGACAACACTTTCTCAAAGCAATCATAATATGATATAACAGGATGGTATCTCGCTAGCCCTTTCTGAGGTGCCAGAGCTTAGTTTTGAAACAGAGGTGAATAATATTTTGAGCGGTATACTTTCATTTTCAACATAACAACCAAGAGATGGCGATATCTTCCATGCTACACACATTATAGGCGGTTCCCAAACAGAATGGTAAAGTTTATGCTCCCCCTTCCACCACAAGCATCAATCCATGGCTTGCTCGAAACAACGAGTGCCTCCAACTAACAAGAGTCCCAGGGGGAGTTTTCTTTGCAATTATTTTGATTTAGTTTGCATAAAGCATGGGACTGGGCATCCTGGTGACCAGCCATTTATCTCGGGAATGAGGAGCGGAGTCCACTCCTCTTGATAATAACCCGCCTAACATGGAAGATACATACAACCCTAGTTTATACATGAGCTATTCGAGCATACAAAACATGATATTTATTTGAAGGTTTAGAGTTTGGCACATACAAATTTACTTGGAACGGCAGGTATATACCGTATATAGGTAGGTATAGTGGACTCATGTGGAATGACTTTGGGGTTTAAGGGATTGGATGCACAAGCAGTATTCCCGCTTAGTACAGGTGAAGGCTAGCGAAAGATTGGGAAGCGGCCAGCTAGAGAGCGACAACAGTCATGAACATGCATTAAAATTAATCAACACCGAATGCAAGCATGAGTAGGATATAATCCACCATGAACATAAATATCGTGAAGGCTATGTTGATTTTGTTTCGACTACATGCGTGAACATGTGCCAAGTCAAGTCACTTAAATCATCCAGAGGAGGATACCACCCTATCATACCACATCATAACCATCTCAATAGCATGTTGGCACGCAAGGTAAACCATTATAACTCATAGCTAATCAAGCATGGCACAAGAAACTATGATCTCTAGTTGTCATTACAAACATGTTTATTCATAGTAGGCCGAATCGAGAATGATGAACTAATCATATTTACAAAAACAAAAGAGGTCGAGTTCATACCAGCTTTTCTCATCTCAGCCAGACCATCATATAATCATCATTATTGCCTTTCACTTGCATGATCAAACGATGTGAATAATAATAATAGTGCACGTGCATTGGACTAAGCTGGAATCTACAGGCATTCAATAAACATGAGAAGACAAGGCAATATGGGCTCTTTTATCAGATCAACAATAATGCATATAAGAGCCACTTCAACAATTTAATTATGGTCTTCTCCTATCGACCCCCAAAGAAAAGAAAAAAATAAAACTATTTACACGGGAAAGCTCCCAACAAGCAAAAGAAGAACAAGAAATCTTTTTGGGTTTTCTTTTTAATTACTACTACAAGCATGGAAAGTAAACTAATTAAAAGCTACAACTAATTTTTTTGATTTTTTTCTTAAGGTTTATTAAACACACAAGAAGAAAGCATAAAAAGGAAAGTAAACTAGCATGGATGATACAATGAAAAAGTATGAGCACCGACATCTAGCAATGAGTGTGTGAGCATAAATGTAATGTCAGTGAGAAAAACGTACTCCCCGAAGCTTAGGATTTTGGCCTAAGTTGGTCTATGGCCACGGCTGGCCTGGCGGATATCCATAATAATAGTTGTTGGGGTCGTACTGTGATGCAGCAGCTATCACCTGCTGAGTTGCAGCGTGGCAACGAGCGGCCTCCTCTCTCCTCTCGTACTCATCTGCCTCCTCTCTGGTAATAGTATATCCTCCTCTTTCCTGATAATCAAAGAAAGCAGGAGTAGGGAGAGTAATACAGATAGCATGGTGTCTGTCAAAGATTAGTCGATACTGGAGAGGTGATTCGTTCCTCTCGACAAACTGATGGTGAACCATAGCATTAAAATCTATATAGGGAGGAGGTAATTCAATATCATCTTCACGCACATCTATACCAAGAAAATTAGCTACGTGGGTTGCATAAATTCCACCAAAGAAATCTCCATTATGTCTATTAAGATGCAACCTACGTGCAACAATGGCTCCCAAATTATATGATTTGTCTCCTAACACAGCACTCCTAAGAATACTAAGGTCAGGGACACACACGTGACATGCTTCATCTTTACCATTTATGCATCTTCCTATGAAGAGAGCAAAATAATATATGGCAGGAAAGTGAATGCTCCCTATGGTAGCTTGTGTAATATCTCTAGATTCTCCCACAGTTATATCAGCAAGAAAATCTCTAAATTCAGATTTGCGAGGATCCCTTATACTACCCCAATGTGGAAGTTTGCATGCAGTGGTAAAATCTTCTAAGTCCATGGTATAAGATTTATCATAAAGATCAAACAGGACAGTTGGAGAATTACGTGAAGTGGAAAATTCAAACCTCCTCACAAAGGAGGTAGTGAGCTCATGATACTGACTGCACTTCTCTTCCTCGATGCTCACGAGATCAGCGTTATGCAAATATGCGTTGAATTCTTCTTTTATTCCCGCTTGATCCATAAAATTTTCAGAAGGCCACTCACAAGGACGCACTGGAACGTCTCTCGGTGGCTCTTCGTCAGCATACGCATTGCAAGCCTGGGTCCTTGCTTCTTTGAAGAACCACCTTGGAACATTTTCCTAAGCATTTTTCTTCCTTTGAAAAATTCTGAAATTTTTTAGTAACTTCAAAATAAAAGTAAACCAAACTCAATAATATTGATAGTAACTACTCCTACAAGTGCCTAGGGCCTATATCATGCATCAAAACTACTTTTGACCATATAAATTTGACATGCAAGCTCAAGAACAGGGTCACCTAAGCAGCAAAAATTTGCAATGAATAAAGTACTAGAACAAAAACTAATTGGACCAATGGAGGAATCACATACCAAGGAACAATCTCCTCAAGCAGTTTTGTGAGAGGTGCTTTGAGCAAGGAGATCGAAAATGGCAGCAAGATGAGCTAGAACTCATGCTTGAGCTGGTTATTCATGTTTGTGGGAGGAAGATGAAGTGTGTGGGTGCAGGAATAAGTGGATGAGGGCCACCGTGAGCCCACGAGGCAGGGGGCACGCCCTAGGAGGGTGGGCGCGCCCTCCACCCTCGTGGCAAGGTGGTTGGCCCCCATGGTGTGTTCTTCGTTCCATAAATCCTCAAATATTCTAAAAAAATCATATTTAATTTTCAGGGCATTTGGAGAACTTTTATTTTCGAGATATTTTTATATTGCACGGATAATCAGATAACAGACAGAATTTTTTTTTATTTTATTTAATATAAATAACAGAAAGTAAAAGTGGGGCACAGAAGGTTGTGCCTTCTAGTTCCATCCATCTCATGATCATCAAAAGGAATCCACTAACAAGGTTGATCAAGTCTTGTTAACGAACTCATTCCGAATAACATGGAACCGGAGAAATCTCGAATAACACTATGTTACCTCAACGGGGATATGCACATCCCCAATAATAAGAATATCATATTTCTTCTTGACAGTAGGTAGAGGAAATTCAAAACCTCCAAATATAATCGATGGAATTTTTCCAATAGAGTTGTTACTATGAACTTGAGGTTGTTTCCTCGGAAAGTGTACCGTGTGCTCATTACCATTAACAGGAAAAGTGACATTGCCTTTAGTGCAATCAACAACAGCCCCTGCAGTATTCAAAAAGGGTCTTCCAAGAATAATAGACATACTATCGTCCTCAGGAATATCAAGAATAACAAAGTCCGATAAAATAGTAACGTTTGCAACTACAATAGGCACATCCTCACAAATACCGACAGGTATAGCAGTTGATTTATCAGCCAATTGCAAAGATATTTCAGTAGGTGTCAACTTATTCAAATCAAGTCTACGATATAAAGAGAGAGGCATAACACTAACACCGGCTCCAAGATCACATAAAGCAGTTTTAACATAGTTTCTTTTAATGGAGCATGGTATAGTGGGTACTCCTGGATCTGCAAATTTCTTTGGTATTCCACACTTAAAAGTATAATTAGCAAGCATGGTGGAAATTTCAGCTTCCGGTATCTTTCTTTTATTTGTAATAATATCTTTCATATACTTAGCATAAGGATTGGTTTTGAGCATATCAGTTAATCGCATACGTAAAAAGATAGGTCTAATCATTTCAGCAAAGCGCTCAAAGTCCTCATAATCCTTTTTCTTGGATGGTTTAGGAGGAAAGGGCATGGGTTTCTGAACCCAAGGCTCTCTTTCTTTACCATGTTTCCTAGCAACAAACTCTTTCTTATCATAACTTTGATTCTTTGATTGTGGGTTATCAAGATCAATAGCAGGTTCAATTTCTATATCATTATAATTGCTAGGTTGAGCATCATCATGAACATTATTGTTAATATTATCACTAGTTTCAGGTTCGTTACCAGATTGAGTTTCAGCATCAGAAATAGAAATATCATTTAGATTCTTAGGTGTTTCAACAATAGGATCACTAGAAGCATGCAAAGTCCTATCATTTTTCTTTTTCTTCTTTTTAGAAGAACTAGGTGCATCTATATTATTTCTCTGAGAATCTTGCTCAATTCTTTTAGGATGGCCTTCAGGATACAAAGGTTCCTGAGTCATTCTACCACCTCTAGTCATAACTCTAACATCATTATCATTATTCTTACTGTTCAATTCATTGAGCAAATCATTTTGAGCTTTAAGTACTTGTTCTACTTGAGTGGTAACCATAGAAGCATGTTTACTAATAAGTTTACGTTCACCTTTAACATTAGCCATATAATCACCCAAGTGTCCAAGCGTATTTGAATTGTATTTTAATTGTCTACCAAAGTAAGCATTAAAATCTTCTTTCTTAGCCATATATTTATCAAACTCATCTAAGCATGGGCTAGCAAACTTAGTAAACGGGATTACAGCTTTATCATATCTATAGAGAGAATTTACCTTTACTACCTGTGTCAGGTTATCAAGACCATGAGTTTCTTCAATGGGTAAAGGATTTGGATTATATGTTACTTCAATAGGCGGTAAATTAAGACTATGTATTTCTTTAATAGGAGGTAAATTCTTAACATCTTCAGCTTTAATACCTTTTTGTTTCATAGATTTCTTTGCCTCTTGCATATCTTCAGGACTGAGAAATAGAATACCTCTCTTCTTCGGAGTTGGTTTAAGAATAGGCTCAAGAATTGGCTCTAGAGGTGTCCAATTATTTTCATTTGCCAACATATTATTCAATAGAATTTCAGCTTCATCCGATGTTCTTTCCCTGAAAACAGAACCAACACAACTATCCAGGTAATCTCTGGAGGCATCGATTAGTCCATTATAAAATATATGAAGTATTTCAGTTTTTAAGAGGATGATCAGGCAAAGCATTAAGTAATTGGAGAAGCCTCCCCCAAGCTTGTGGGAGACTCTCTTCATCAATTTGCACAAAATTATATATATCCCTTAAAGCAGCTTGTTTCTTATGAGCAGGGAAATATTTAGCAGAGAAGTAATAAATCATATCATGGGGACTACGCACACAACCAGGATCAAGAGAATTAAACCATATCTTAGCATCACCCTTTAATGAGAACGGAAATATTTTAAGAATGTAAAAGTAGCGAGTCCTCTCATCTTTAGTGAACAGGGTAGCTATATCATTCAATTTAGTAAGATGTGCCACAACAGTTTCAGATTCATAACCATGAAAAGGATCAGACTAAACCAAAGTAATTATATCAGGATCAACAGAGAATTCATAATCCTTATCACTAACAAAGATAGGTGAAGTAGCAAAAGCAGGGTAAGGTTTCATTCTATCATTTAGAGATTGCTTACTCCATTTAGCTAATAATTTTTTAAGTTCAGTTCTATTTTTGCAAGCTAAAATGGCTAAAGAAGCATCTTGATCAAATACATAACCCTTAGGAATAGCAAGTGGTTTTTCATCATCACTTTCATCAGTATCATCAGATTCAATATTTTCAATTTCTCTAGCCCTAGCAAGTTGTTCATCAAGAAAAGCACTAAGTGGCACAGTAGTATCAGGCATAGAGGTAGTTTCATCATAAGTATCATGCATAGCAGAAGTGGCATCATCAATAACATGCGACATATCAGAACGAATAGCAGAAGCAGGTGTAGGTGTCGCAAACTTACTCATAACAGAAGGTGAATCAAGTGCAGAGCTAGATGGCAGTTCCTTACCTCCCATCGTAGTTGAGGAATAGATCTTGGTTTTTGGATCTCTCAAGTTCTTCATAATGATAAGCAGATATATATATCCCAAGTTACTCAAAGAATAGAGCTATGCTCCCCGGCAATGGCTCCAGAAAATAGTCTTGATAACCCACAAGTATAGGGGATCGCAACAGTTTTCGAGGGTAGAGTATTTAACCCAAATTTATTGATTCGACACAAGGGGAGCCAAAGAATATTCTCAAGTATTAGCAGCTGAGTTGTCAATTCTACCACACCTGGAAACTTAGTATCTACAGCAAAGTGTTTAGTAGGAAGGTAATATGATAGTGGTGATAACGGCAGCAAAAGGTAACCATAGTAAAAACAATGTTTTTGGTATTTTTTGTAGTGATGATAGCAATAGCAACGGAAAAGTAAATTAGCGAAGCACAATATATGGAAAGCTCATAGGTAATGGATTGGTGATGGAGAATTATGCCGTATGCGGTTCATCATGTAACAGTCATAACCTAGGGTGACACGGAACTAGCTCCAGTTCATTGATATAATGTAGGCATGTATTCCTTACATAGTCATACGTGCTTATGGAAAAGAACTTGCATGACATCTTTTGTCCTACCCTCCCGTGGCAGCGGGGTCCTTACGGAAACTAAGGGATATTTGTTGGGGATCATAGAAGAAATTTAAAATATTCTACGCATCACCAAGATCAATCTATGGAGTAATCTAGCAACAAGGGGAAGGGGAGTGCATCTACATACCCTTGTAGATCGCTAAGCGGAAGCGTTGCAAGAACGCGGATGAAGGAGTCGTACTCGTAGCGATTCAGACCGCGGTTGATTCCGATCTAAGCGCCGAACAACGGCGCCTCCGCATTCAACACACGTGCAGCTCGGTGACGTCTCCTACGCCTTGATCCAACAAGGGGAGAAGGAGAGGTTGGGAAGACTTCGTCCAGCAGCAGCACGATGGCGTGGTGGTGGTGGAGGAGCGCGGGACTCCACCAGCGCTTCGCCAAGCACTATGAGAGACGAGGAGGGAGAGAGGTAGGGCTGTGCCAACAGGGGAAGAACTTCGTGTGTTGGGCTGCCCCTATGCCTCCACTGTATATAGGCGGGAGGGAGGGCTGCGCCCCCACGTAGGGTTTCCACCCTAGGGGTGGCGGCAGCCCCCAATCCCCATCTGGGGTGTCGGCCAAGTGGGGGGAGAGGGAGGCGCACCAGGCATGGGCCTTAGGGCCCATCTGCCCTTAGGGTTTGCCCCCCTCTTCTCTCTAGGCGCATGGGCCTTGGTGGGGAGGCGCCCCAGCCCACCTAGGGGCTGGTCCCTTCTCACACTTGGCCCACGTATGCCTCCGGGGCCCGTGGCCCCTCCCGGTGGACCCTCGGACCCCTTCGGTGGTCCCGGTACACCATCGGTGATGCCCGAAACACTTCCGGTGGCCAAAACCATACTTCCTATATATCAATCTTTACCTCTGGACCATTCCGGAACTCCTCGTGACGTCCGGGATCTCATCCGGGACTCCGAACAACATTCGGTAACCGCGTACATACTTTCCCTATAACCCTAGCGTCATCGAACCTTAAGTGTGTAGACCCTACGGGTTCGGGAGTCATGCAGACATGGCCGAGACAACTCTCCGGTCAATAACTAACAGTGGGATCTGGATACACATGTTGGCTCCCACATGCTCCACGATGATCTCATCGGATGAACCATGATGTCAAGGACACAGTCAATCCCGTATACAATTCCCTTTGTCTAGCGGTATAGTACTTGCCCGAGATTCGATCCTCGGTATCACGATACCTTGTTCAATCTCGTTACCGGCAAGTCTCTTTACTCGTTCCATAACACATCATCCCATGATCAACTCCTTGGTCACATTGTGCACATTATGATGATGTCCTACCGAGTGGGCCCAGAGATACCTCTCCGTTACACGGAGTGACAAATCCCAGTCTCGATTCGTGCCAACCCAACAGACACTTTCGGAGATACCTGTAGTGCACATTTATAGCCACCAAGTTACGTTGTGACGTTTGGCACACCCAAAGCACTCCTATGGTATCCGAGAGTTGCACAATCTCATGGTCTAAGGAAATGATACTTGACATTAGAAAAGCTTTAGCATACGAACTACACGATCTTGTGCCAGGCTTAGGATTGGGTCTTGTCCATCACATCATTCTCCTAATGATGTGATCCTGTTATCAACGACATCTAATGTCCATGGTCAGTAAACCATAACCATCTATTGATCAACGAGCTAGTCAACTAGAGGCTTACTAGGGACATGGTGTTGTCTATGTATCCACACATGTATCTGAGTTTCCTATCAATACAATTCTAGCATGGATAATAAACGATTATCATGAACAATGAAATATAATATAATATAATAATAACTAATTTATTGTTGCCTCTAGGGCATATTTCCAACAGTCTCCCACTTGCACTAGAGTCAATAATCTAGTTCACATCACCATGTGATTAACACTCATAGGTTACATCACCATGTGACCAACATCCAAAGAGTTTACTAGAGTCACTAATCTAGTTCACATCACTATGTGATTAACACTCAATGAGTTCTGGGTTTGATCATGTTATGCTTGTGAGAGAGGTTGTAGTCAACGGGTCTGCCATATTTAGATCCCTATGTATTTCGTAAAACTTGATGTCATATCGTAGATGATGCTACCACGTTCCACTCGGAACTATTCCAAATTGTTTCTCCATTATACGTATCCGGTATCTCTACTCAGAGCTACCTGGATATGTGTCAAGCTTGCATCGACGTAACTCTTTACGTCGAACTCTTTATCACCTCCATAACCGAGAAACATTTCCTTATTCCTCTAAGGATAATTTTGACCGCTATCTGGTGATCCAGTCCTAGATCACCTTTGCACCCTCTTGCCAGACATGTGGCAAGGCACACATCAGGTGCGGTACTCAGCATGGCATACCGTATAGAGCCTATGACAAAATCATAGGGGACGACCTTCGTCCTTCCTCTTTCTTCTGCCGTGGTCAATCTTTGAGTCTTACTCAACTTCACACCTTACAACTCAGGTAAGAACCCCTTCTTTGACTGATCTATTTTGAACTCCTTCAAAAACATGTCAAGGTGTGCGTTCTTTGAAAGTATCATCAGGCGTCTTGATCTATGTCTATAGATCTTGATGCCCAATATGTAAGAAGATTTATCCAGGTCTTCCTTTGAAAATCACTCTTCAAACAACCGTTTATGCTTTCCATAAATTCTACATTATTTCGGATCAACTATATGTCATCCGCATATACTTATCAGAAATGTTGTAGTGCTCCCACTCACTTTCTTGTAAATGCAAGTTTCTAGCAAACATTGTATAAACCTAAAAGCTTTGATCACTCCATCAAAGCATGTATTCTGACTCCGAGATGCTTGCTCTAGTCCATAGAAGGATTGCTGGAGCTAGCATACCTTTTAGCATCCTTAGGATCGACAAAACCTTTTATTGTATCACATACAACCTTTTCTTACGAAAACTGGTAAGGAAACTTGTTTTGACATCCATCTGTCAGATTTCATAATCAAAAAATATAGCTAATGCTAACATGATTCCGACAGACTTAAGCATCGCTACGGGTAAGAAATTCTCATCGTAGTCAACTCCTTGAACTTGTGAAAAGACTCTTTCCCACAAGTCGAGCTTCATCGACGGTAACATTAGCGCCCACGTCCGTCTTCTTCTTAAAGATCCATTTATCTCAATGGCTTGCCGATCATCGGGCAAGTCCACCAAAGTCCATACTTTGTTCTGATACATGGATCCTATCTCGGATTTCATGGCTTCTAACCATTTGTCGGAACACGGGCCCACCATCGCTTCTCCATAGCTCGTAGGTTCATTGTTATCTAACAACATGATATCTAAGACAGGATTACCGTACCACTCAGGAGTAGTACATATCCTTGTCGACCTACGAGGTTCGATAGCAACTTGATCCGAAGCTTCATGATCACTATCATTAACTTCCTATTCAACAGACGTAGGCGCCACAGAAAACATCTTTCTATGTTGCATCACTCTCTGGTTGAAGTAAAGGTTCGACAACCTCATCAAGTTCTATCTTCCTCCCACTCAATTCTTTCAAGAGAAACTCCTTCTCGAGAAAGGACCTGTTCTTAGAGACAAACAATTTGCCCTCGGATCTAAGATAGAAGGTATACCCAACTGTCACCTTTGGGTATCCTATGAAGATGTGTTTGTCCGCTTTTGGGTTCGAGCTTCTCTAGTTGAAGCCTTAAGCATCGCAGTCCCGAAACAACAATTTTTGGTTTCTTGCCAAACCATATTCATACGACGTCGTCTCAACGGACTTAGATGGTGTCCTATCTAAAGTGAATGTAGTTGTCTCTAACGCATATCCTTAAAATGAAAACGGTAGATCGGTAAGAGACATCATAGATCGCACCATATCTCATAAGGTTCGATTACGACGTCCGGACACACCATTACCCTGTGGTGTTCCAGGTGGCTTCAACTGTGAAACAATTCCACAATGTCTTAAGTGATTGCCAAACTCATAACTCAGAAATTCTCATCGATCAGATCATAGGAATTTGATCTTCTTGTTATGATGGTTCTTAACTTCACTCTGAAACCGTTTGAACTTTTCAAATGTTTCAGACTTGTGCTTCATTAAGTAAATATACCTATATCTACTCAAATCATTAGTGAAGATGAGAAAATAGCGATATCCACCACACGCTTCAATTCTCATTGGATCACACACATCAGCATGTATGATTTCCAACAAGTCACTTGCCCATTTCATTGTACCTGAAAACGGGGTCTTATTCATCCTGCCCATGAGGCATGGCTCGCATGCGTCAAGCGATTCAAAATCAAGTGACTCCAAACATCCATCGACATGGAGTTTCTTCATGCATCTTACGCCAATATGACCTAAGCGGCAGTGCCACAAGAAAGTGGTACTATCATTATTAACTCTACATCTTTTGGCGTTAATATTATTATCATGTGTATTATTATGATTGAGGTTCAATAAACCATTGGGTGCATGACCATAAAGGTATTATTCATGAAAATAGAATAACCATTATTCTCTAACTTGAATGAATAATCGTATTGCAATGAACATGATCTAATCATATTCATGCTCAACGTAGACACCTGATAACATTTATCTAGGTTCAACACTAATCCCGAAGGCAGATGGAGCGTGCGATGGTGATCTTATCAACTTTGGAAACACTTCCAACACACATCGTCACCTCGCCCTTAGCCAGTCTCCGTTTAGTCCGTAGCTTTTGCTTCAAGTCACCAATAATAGCAACTGAACCGGTATCTAGTACCCAGGTGCTACCAGGAGTACTAGTGAGGTACACATTAATAACACGTATATACTTTGTTGAAGTTGCTAGACTTCTTATCTACCATGCATTTGGGGTAATTCCGCTACCAGTGACCGTTCCCCTTACAATAGAAGCACTTAGTCTCGGGTTTGGGTTCAACCTTGGGTTCCTTCACTGGAGCGGCAACTAGTTTGCCATCCATGAAGTTTCCCTTCTAGCCCTTGCCCTTCTTGAAAACCAGTGGTCTTGTTAAACCATCAACACTTGATGCTCCTTCTTGATTTCTACCTTTTGCGGTCTTAAGCACCGCGAACAGCTCCGGGATCAACTCCATCCCTTGCATGTCATAGTTCATCATGAAGATCTAGTAGCTTAGTGATAGTGGCTAGAGAACTCTATCAATCACTATCTTATCTGGAAGTTTAACTCCCACTTGATTTAAGTGATTGTAGCACCCAGACATTCTGAGCACATGCTCACTAGCTGAGCTATTCTCCTCCATCTTGTTGGCAAAAGAACTTGTCAGAGGTCTCATACCTCTCAACACGGGCATGAGCCTGAAATCCCAATTTCAGCTCTTGGAACATCTCATATGTCTTATGGCGTTCAAAACGTCATTGGAATCCCGATTCTAAGACGTAAAGTATGGTGCACTAAACTATCAAGTAGACATCAGGATATGTCTGTCAGGTGTTCACAACATCCACAGACGACGTTGTAGGGGTTTGCGTATCGAGCGGTGCATCAAAGACGTAAGCCTTCTGTGTAGCAGTGAGGACACTCCTCGGACTATGGACCCAGTCCGCATCATTGCTTACAATATCTTTCAACTTGGTCTTTCTCTAGGAACGTATTGAAACAGGGAGCTACAACGTGAGCTATTTATCTACAACATATTTGCAAAGACAATTTAGACTATGTTCATGATAATTAAGTTCATCTAATCAAATTATTTAATGAACTCCCACTCAGATAGACATCCCTCTAGTCATCTAAGTGAAACATGATCCGAGTCAACTAGGTCGTGTCCGATCATCACGTGAGACAGACTAGTCAACATCGGTGAACATCTTCATGTTGATCGTATCTTCTATACGACTCATGCTCGACCTTTCGGTCTTCCGTGTTCTGAGGCCATGTCTGTACGTGCTAGGCTCATCAAGTTAACCTAAGTGTATTGCGTGTGTAAATCTCGCTTACACCCATTGTATTCGAATGTTAGAATCTATCACACCCGATCATCACGTGGTGCTTCGAAACAACGAACCTTCGCAACGGTGCACAGTTAGGGGGAACACTTTCTTGAAATTATTGCGAGGGATCACCTTATTTAAGCTACCGTTGTTCTAAGCAAATAAGATGTAAAACATGATAAACATCACATGCAATCAAACAGTGACATGATATGGCCAATATCATTTTGCTCCTTTTGATCTCCATCTTCAGGGCTCCATGATCATCGTTGTCACTGGCATGACACCATGATCTCCATCATCGTGTCTTCTTGAAGTTGTCTCGTCATCTATCACTTCTACTACTATGGCTAACGCTTTAGCAATAAAGTAAAGTAATTACATGACGTTTATGTTGACACGCAGGTCATAAATAAATTAAGACAACTCCTATGGCTCCTGCCGGTTGTCATACTCATCGACATGCAAGTCGTGATTCCTATTACAAGAACATGATCAATCTCATACATCACATATATCATTCACCACATCCTTTTTGGCCATATCACATCACAAGGCATATGCTGCAAAAACAAGTTAGACGTCCTCTAATTGTTGTTGCAAGTTTTACGTGGCTACTATAGGTTTCTAGCAAGAACGTTTCTTACCTACGCCAAAACCACAACGTGATATGCCAATTTCTATTTACCCTTCATAAGGACCCTTTTCATTGAATCCGATCCGACTAAAGTGGGAGAGACAGACACCTGCTAGCCACCTTATGTAACTAGTGCATGTCAGTCGGTGGAACCAGTCTCACGTAAGCTTACGTGTAAGGTCGGTCCGGGCCGCTTCATCCCACGATGTCGCCGAATCAAGATAAGACTAGTAACGGCAAGTAAATTGACAATATCGACGCCCACAACTGCTTTGTGTTCTACTCGTGCATAGAAACTACGCATAGAACTTGGCTCTGATACCACTGTTGGGGATCGTAGCAGAAATTTAAAATTTTCTACGCATCACCAAGATCAATCTATGGAGTAATCTAGCAACGAGGGGAAGGGGAGTTCATCTACATACCCTTGTAGAACGCTAAGAGGAAGCGTTGCAAGAACGCGGATGAAGGAGTCGTACTCGTAGCGATTCAGATCGCGGTTGATTCCGATCTAAGCGCCAAACAACGGTGCCTCCGCGTTCAACACAGGTGCAGCCCGGTGACGTCTCCTACGCCTTGATCCAGCAAGGGGAGAAGGAGAGGTTGGGAAGACTCCGTCCACCAGCAGCATGACGGCGTGGTTGTGGTGGAGGAGCGCGGGACTCCAGCAGGGCTTCGCCAAGCACTACGAGAGACGAGGAGGGAGAGAGGTAGGGCTGCGCCAACAGGGGAAGAACTTCGTGTGTTGGGCTGCCCCTATGCCTCCACTATATATAGGGGGGAGGGAGGGCTGCGCCCCCACCTAGGGTTTCCACCCTAGGGGTGGCGGCAGCCCCCAATCCCCATCTAGGGTGGCGGCCAAGTGGGGGGGAGAGGGAGGCGCACCACGCATGGGCCTTAGGGCCCATCTGCCCTTAGGGTTTGCCCCCCTCTTCTCTCTAGGCGCATGGGCCTTGGTGGGGAGGCACCCAACCCACCTAGGGGCTGGTCCCTTCTCACACTTGGCCCATGAATGCCTCCGGGGCCCGTGGCCCCTCCCGGTGGACCCTCGGACCCCTCCGGTGGTCCCGGTACACTACCGGTGATGCCCAGATCACTTCTGGTGGCCAAAACCATACTTCCTATATATCAATCTTTACCTTCGGACCATTCCAGAACTCCTCATGACGTCCAAGATCTCATCCGGGACTCCGAACAACATTTGGTAACTGCGTACATACTTTCCCTATAACCCTAGCATCATCGAACCTTAAGTGTGTAGACCCTACGGGTTCGGGAGTCATGCAGACATGGCCGAGACAACTCTCCGGTCAATAACTAACAGTGGGATTTGGATACCCATGTTGGCTCCCACATGCTCCAGATGATCTCATCGGATGAACCATGATGTCAAGGATTCAATCAATCCCGTATACAATTCCCTTTGTCTAGCGGTATAGTACTTGCCCGAGATTCGATCGTCGGTATCACGATACCTTGTTCAATCTCGTTACCGGCAAGTCTCTTTACTTGTTCCGTAACACATCATCCCATGATCAACTCCTTGGTCACATTGTGCACATTATGATGATGTCCTACCGAGTGGGCCCAGAGATACCTCTCCGTTACACGGACTCACAAATCCCAGTCTCGATTCATGCCACCCAGTTAGTGCACCTTTATAGCCACTCGGAGATACCTGTAGTGCACCTTTATAGCCACCCAGTTACGTTGTGACGTTTGGCAGACCCAAAGCACTCCTACGGTATCCAGGAGTTGCACAATCTCATGGTCTAAGAAAATGATACTTGACATTAGAAAAGCTTTAGCATACGAACTACACGATCTTGTGCTAGGCTTAGGATTGGGTCTTGTCCATCACATCATTCTCCTAATGATGTGATCCCGTTATCAACGACATCTAATATCCATGGTCAGGAAACCGTAACCATCTATTGATCAATGAGCTAGTCAACTAGAGGCTTACTAGGGACATGGTGTTGTCTATGTATCCACACATGTATCTGAGTTTCCTATCAATACAATTCTAGCATGCATAATAAACGATTATCATGAACAATGAAATATAATATAATAATAACTAATTTATTATTGCCTCTAGGGCATATTTCCAACAATATTAGGGCCTCATTTTAATAGAGAACTAGAACAAAGCATTAACACATAGTGAATACATGAACTCCTCAAACTACGGTCATCACCGGTAAGTATCCCGATTATTGTCACTTCGGGGTTAACGGATCATAACACATAATAGGTGACTATAGACTTGCAAGATAGGATCAAGAACACTCATATATTGATGAAAAGATAATAGGTTCAGATCTGAAATCATGGCACTCGGGCCCTAGTGACAAGCATTAAGCATAACAAAGTCATAGCAACATCAATCTCAGAACATAGTGGACAGTAGGGATCAAACCCTAACAAAACTAACTCGACTACATGATAGATCCCATCTAACCCATCACCTTCCAGCAAGCCTACGATGGAATTACTCACGCACGGTGGTGAGCATCATGAAATTGGTGATGGAGGATGGTTGATGATGACAGATTCCCCTCTCTGGAGCCCCGAACGGACTCTAGATCAGCCCTCCCGAGAGGTTTTAGGGCTTGGCGGTGGCTCCGTATCGTAAAACGTGATGATTTCTTCTCTCTGATTTTTTTCTCCCCGAAACTCAATATATGGAGCTGGAGTTCGAGTCGGAGAGGCAACAGGGGGCCCACGAGGTAGGGGGTGCGCCCTAGGGGGGCAGGCGCGCCCCCCACCCTCGTGGAGAGACGGTGGGCCCCCTGGCCTTCATCTTTGGTAGGTATTCTTCTTATTTTCTGAAAAGTGTCTCCGTGAAGTTTCAGGTCATTCTGAGAACGTTTGCTCCTGCACATAAATAACACCATGGTAGTTTTGCTGAAAACAGCGTCAGTCCGGGTTAGTTCCATTCAAATCATGCAGGTTAGGGTCCAAAACAAGGGCAAAAGTGTTTGGAAAAGTAGATACATTGGAGACGTATCAGCACTCAAGACCCTCGCGAGGGGCCATGCCTCGCGAGGCGGACGACACAAGACCTCCTCGGGAGCACCCTCACCAGGCTGTCTCACGAGGGGCATTGAGTTCAAGGCAAGGAAAAACTCGTGAGGTTCCAATGACGTGAGCCATGACGATCAAGATCAGGCAGGCGCCAGGCAGGCGCCAGCGCGCATACTGTCCTTGTTTCCTCTTTTGTGCTAAGGAAGCAAGCGCAGACGCAGAGTACCGAGGCGTCAAGCAAAGGTTTCCATATCAGTGCAATGAGACCATGACCAGCAGGACGACCATGACCAGCAGGACGACAAGATGGAGGTCACCATGGAGCCCAGGGTGGCGTCACCACCAGAGCCTTTTGCAGGCGAATTCTGCTTTTGTCAGGATAAGCTGTACTAGCTGTCCCCTTTCAAATTGGCCGTTGTTGGCTCCCTTCCTGCTCAATATTTGGGGAGAGGACCAGGGCCTCTATAAATAGGACTAGCCACCACCATATCTAGGGGGATGAGATCAGAACAACCACAAGTTCACCAAGCACAAGAACACCTCTCCTCAGGAGGCTGTTCTTCCCCTTGTACTGTTCATCCTCAGCCGAAGAGGCAATCCACCACACCACACTAAAGTAGAGTATTACACCACAATGCTGGCCCGAACCAGTATATATCTTGTGTCCTTTGTGTTGCAAGTTCATCGAGTTAGCCCTTGAGATCTTAGCTAAGCAAGGACGTGGATCGGTAGGGGGAGATCTTCGCGTGCACCCAGTGTTCGAACCTCGAGGGTTTTGCCGGAACTCGAGATCCGACAGGTCAAGATTATGCTAGGTTGCATTCGACATCAAAAATTATCTCTTTTATCATTTACCTACTCGAGGACGAGCAGGAATTAAGCTTGGGGATGCTGATACCACTACTAGGGAAAACCTTATACACAGAATCTTAGCAGCGGCACGGTATAAAAACAGACGCTACTGCTAATTAGCAGCAACGAGCTTTAGAAAAGAGCGCTGCTAATGACTGAGTAGCAGTAGCGCTCTAGGTGAAAAGAGCGCTACTAATATAATTGCCACGATGTTGCCTCCAGGCTAGATATAGTAGTAGCGCCCTTCCCATGGACGCGCTATTGCTAAAGAACTTAGTAGCATCGTTTTTGCTCAAAACTCGTTGCTGGTAAGTATGACCGCAACTAATTAAGTTTAGTCCCATACTGCTAAGCGAACAAGGTGTTTACCACCTTAAATATGTTGCTTCTCAACCTATCTCGAGCACTTGGTCTTCATTGAACTATATGTGTATGATTTGTGGTTGCAATATGAATCCTCGCCTTTGCCTATACAGGTACAGTGAGGATTCATGTTGACTATTTAGATTATACACAAAAAGATCAATGATGACCATGTATATTTTTGATGTTTTTACTAAACAAAAGAAATAACTGCTTCCATTAGCAGTAGCGGTTTTTCCCAAAACGCGTTGTAGATAAGTTAGCTATAGCGCGTTTTATGTATGTGTGCTACTGCTAGTTCGAGTTAACCACCCTCCCCCGCATCAAAA
>NC_041388.1:63075272-63088650 GCF_002162155.2 Triticum dicoccoides
TAATTACTAGTAGTGATGGTAAACTAGTTGTATAATTAGTAGTAGTACATGTTAATTAGTAGTAGATGTAGTAGTTAGATGTTAATTAGTAGTAGTAGATGTGCTAGTTTCTTTCTATTTATAGTAAGTTTATATTTAGTAAGAACTAGTTGAATTAATAGAACTAGTTTAGTTTTAGTTGAACTAGTTAAGTTTTAGTTGAACTAGTATAGTAAGTAAATTAATAACTAGTTGAACTACTTCATTTTTAGAAAGAACTAGTTTTTTTATTTTTATACTAAGTTTATATTTAGTAAGAACTAGTTGAATTAATAGAACTAGTTGAACATGCCATATTTGGTGTTATTTTTTAGTTTAAGCAATTATTTCATGTTTTGGTTACACCTCCGAGTGGCCTATATTTTGCCGGAGTGTTGATTAATTTCCGTTCCGGCAAATTTCAGGCGCTCGATATGTCCTTTTTTAGCAAAGGTCATGCCGGATTTTTCCGTGAATTCTGGCATGACTTGTGCTAGAATATGTGGGAAATATCGAGTGGCCTGGATTTTCTTTAAAAAATAATGATCTAATTTAGGTTTTTTCGTACATATATTTAATTGTACAAGTTTAATCTTTGAATTATGAACATAGGAAATGTCGTACTCGGACGATGACAGTCTCCCGGGGGAGTGCAGCTGGTGCCACGATGATCGAGGTATGTGCGACATTTTCGTTGAGCTGGACGAAGATCGGCGCTTCAGCATTAAGCTCGAGGAGACCTTCGATGTTGAAACGGTACGCAACAACGACAAGTGTTTTTTTCGTAATTAAGCATGACTTCAACTATTTGAACGTCTAATTTTCATCTTTTACAAGTCGACTAGATTATCCATGCCATGCAAGACGCTATGTCTTGGAGAGGATGGGTTTTGAAGACCATGAAAATGTTCAAACAAAGAAAATACACCTAAGGACCCATCATGATATCGATTTTGAAGTAAATCTATATAATTCTCAGAGCGTAACCCATTTTGGTTGTCAAAATTGGGAAGCACTTTGCAAAATGTATGGTTTTTATGAGGGTATGATTGTCACCATGGATCTTGGTCATCCTGACATCAAGCAAGACAATATGGACATTTGGGTCCTCGTTGATACGCTTCCGATTCTACTGCAATGTGAGTTTCTCAAACATAGTTATTAACTAATTTATATTGTTTATATCAAAATGGTTGACACCTTATTTCCATTGACAGCTTATTTTGAATCTTCAAAGAATGTGCAGAAGATGGTAGACAAAACCCACTACACTAATGGCTCCGAATTAACTTATAAGGAGAAAAATCATCTGATTGCTTATTGTACTTTTTTTGAGAATTACAATACCTATTATCGAACTCCTCCAAATTATGGTGAATACGTGCCACTAGTGCACGTGTTGAACCACGATAACTTCTATGGAGATACCCTGGTAAGATATTTTACTATTACGACATCCGTGCATATTTTGCATACTTCTAAAACTAGTACATCATTGCTAACTATGAAGTTATTACTATGTTTTTCAACAGAAAATCTCGATGGATTGTGTGCCTCATCTGATGTATTACAATGGTCGCCTTGAAGTTCTGAACCTACAGCCAGGTCATCCTACGGATCTCACCTGTGCATATCGAATTTCTAAAACCGGTGAACGCATGCTAATCAAAGAGTGGAAAAAATGTTTGGACATTTGTAAGGAGGTTCTTGGAAGCAACATTAAGCAAAAGGCAAGAATTGGAGACAGGATAATCTGCATTCTCCATAATGGAGAGCGAGGGGCTATCTTGTTTTTTGCTATTTTACCTTAGAGAATATAGTAGGTCCTAAGAGAATGTAGTAGGTCCTATGAGGTACAATATGTTTATTATGTGATACAATGTGTTAGAGTTGAAGATGTCAGGAGTACTTGTGATTACGACTAGTGACCAATGATATGATGATGATGATAAGTTGTTAATGATATGATGATGATGATGATGATATTTATTATATCATTGGGTGAAAAAACCGCGGATTAGTTTCAAGTGGATGTCCGTCCACTTGAAACTAGTCCACACGGTTCTTTCACCCCGTGATGTAATAACTCATTATGATGTAAAAACAATTTGTAAATTGTTGTATGAAATTTTTTGTAAAGGTGTACGAATACAACATGAAATAAAAAAGGAATAAAATACAAAATAATAGTAGTAGCGCGGGCAGAGAGAAGCGCTACTACTAATTACCAGTAGCGCTCCTCCTGGAACTCGCTGCTACTAAGTCGATTTAGCCGTAGCGTGGGTGGAGGCATGCTACTGCTATTCGTTAGCTGTAGCGCCTTATCAGTAGCGCACCACCCCGCGCTACTAATAGGTCTAAAACCCGCGCTGCTGCTAGCCTTTTCCCTAGTAGTGTACGTCTCCATCGTATCTATAATTTTTGATTGTTCCATGTCAATATTATACAACTTTCATATACTTTTGGCAACTTTTTATACTATTTTTGGGACTAACATATTGATCCAGTGCCCAGTGCCAGTTCCTGTTTGTTGCATGTTTTTTTGTTTCGCAGAAAATCCATATCAAACAGATTCCAAACGGGATAAAAATTGGTGGAGATTTTTTTGGAATATACGTGATTTTTGGGAAGAAGAATCAACGCGAGACGATGCCCGAGGGGGCCACGAGGCAGGGGGCGCGCCATGGGCCCTCGTGGCCACCCCATAAGGCGGTTGGTGCCCTTCTTTTGCCGCAAGAAAAGCAATATCCGGATAGAAATCGTGTTAAAATGTCAGCCCAATCGGAGTTACGGATCTCCGGGAATATAATAAACAGTGAAAGGCCAGAATCTAAAACGCAGAAATAGAGAGAGATAGATCCAATCCCGGAGGGGCTCTCGCCCCTCCGCCGCCATGGAGGCCATGGACCAGAGGGGAAACCCTTTTCCCATCTAGGGAGAAGGTCAAGGAAGAAGAATAAGAAGGGGGGCCTCTCCCCCTCTCTCCCGGTGGTGCCAGAACGCCGCCGGGGCCATCATCGTCACCGCAATCTACACCAACACCTCCGTCATCGTCACCAACATCTTCATCACCTTCCCCCATCTATCTATAGTGGTGAACTCTCCACAACCCATTGTACCCTCTACTTGAACATGGTGCTTTATGCTTCATATTATTATACAGTGATGTATTGCCATCCTGTGATGTCTGAGTAGATTTTCGTTGTCCTATCGGTAATTGGTGAATTGCTATGATTGGTTTAATTTGCTTGTGGTTACGTTGCTGTTCTTTGGTGCCCATCATATGAGCGTGCGCGTGGATCACACCATAGGGTTAGTTGTATGTTGATAGGACTATGTATTGGAGGGCAAGAGTGACAGAAGCTTCAACCTAGCATAGAAATTGATGCATACGGGATTGATGGGGGACCAATATATCTTAATGCTATGGTTGGGTTTTACCTTAATGAACATTAGTAGTTGCGGATGCTTGCTAATAGTTCCAATCATAAGTGCATAGAATTCTAAGTCAGGGATGACATGCTAGAAGTGGCCTCTCCCACACAAAACTTGCTATCTGTCTAGTAAAGTAGTCAAATGCTTAGGGACAATTTCACAACTCCTACCACCACTTTTCCACACTTGCTATACTAACTTTATTCCTTCTTTATCTAAACAGCCCCTAGCTTTTATTTACATGTTCTTTATATTCTTCCAAACCTATCCCATTACACCTACATTGTACTTCTAGTTTTATACTTGTTCTAGGTAAAGCGAACATCAAGCGTGCGTAGAGTTGCATCGGTGGTCGATAAAACTTGAGGGAATAGTTGTTCTACCTTTAGCTCATCGTTTGGTTTGACACTCTTACTTATCGAAAGAGGCTACAATTGATCCCCTATACTTGTGGGTTATCAAACTGCACCAACTGGCAGCTCCACCATTCAATATACGTATCCTATTGGTGACTTAGAGTCATCCGGATCAGTGTCAAAACTTGCGTCGACGTAACCATTTACGACAAGCTCTTTGTAACCTCCATAAACGAGAAACATATCCTTAATCCTTCTCAAGTATTTCAGGATGTTCTTGACCGTTGTCCAGTGATCCACTCATGGATTACTTTGGTACCTCCCTGCAAAACAAATAGCAAGGCACACATCAGGTCTGGTACACAGCATTTCCTGCATGATTGAACCTATGGCTGAGGCATAGGGAATGACTTTCATTTTCTTCTATCTTCTGCCGTGGTCGGGCATTGAGTCTGACTCAACTTCACACCTTGTAACACAGGCAAGAATCCTTTCTTTGCTTGTTCCATTTTGAACTTCTTCAAAACTTTATCAAGGTATGTCCTTTGTGAAAGTCCAGCTAAGCATCTTGATCTATCTCTATAGATCTTGATGCGCAATATATAAGCAGCTTCATCGAGGTCTTTCATCGAAAAATACTTATTCAAGTATCCTTTTATGCTATTCAGAAATTAAGTATCATTTCCGATCAACAATATGTCATCCACATATAATATCTGAAATGCTACGAAGCTCTCACTCACTTTCTTGTAAATACAGGCTTCTCCAAAAGTCTGTATTAAACCATATGCTTTTATCACACTATCAAAGCGTATATTCCAACTCCGAGATGCTTGCACCAGTCCATAAAAGGATCGCTGGAGCTTGCACACTTTGTTAACACCTTTTGGATTGACAAAACCTTCCGGTTGCATCATATACAACTCTTCTTTAAGATATCCATTAAGGAATGCAGTTTTGACATGCATTTGCAAAAATTCATAATCATAAAATGCAGTAATTGCAAACATGATTCAGACGGACTTAAGCATCGCTACGGGTGAGAAGGTCTCATCGTAGTCAACTCCTTGAACTTGTGGAAAACCTTTCGCAACAAGTCGAGCTTTGTAGACAGTAACATTACCATCAGTCTTCGTCTTGAACATCCACTTATTCTCTATGGCTTGCTGATCACCGGGCAAGTCAATAAAAGTCCACACTTTGTTCTCATACATGGATCCCATCTTAGATTTCATGGCTTCAGCCATTTTGCGTAATCTGGGCTCATCATCACTTCCTCATAGTTCGTAGGTTCGTCATGGTCAAGTAACATAACCTCTAGAACAGGATTACCATACCACTCTGGTGCGGATCTCACTCTGGTTGACCTACAAGGTTCGGTAGTAACTTGATCAGAAGTTTCATGATCATTGTCATTAGTTTCCTCACTAATTGGTGTAGGAATCACTGGAACTGATTTCTGTGATGAACTACTTTCCAATAAGGGAGACGGTATAGTTACCTCAGCAAGTTCTAATTTCCTCCCACTCACTTCTTTCGAGAGAAACTCCTTCTCTAGAAAGGATCCATTCTTAGCAACGAATATCTTGCCTTCGGATCTGTGATAGAAGGTGTACCCAATAGTCTCCTTTGGATATCCTATGAAGACACATTTCTCCGATTTGGGTTCGAGCTTATCAGGTTGACGCTTTTTGACATAAGCATCGCATCCCCAAATTTTAAGAAACGACAACTTGGGTTTCTTGCCAAACCACAGTTCATATGGTGTCATCTCAGCGGATTTCGATGGTGCCCTATTTAACATGAATGCAGCCGTCTCTAAAGCATAACCCCAAAATGATAGCGGTAAATCAGTAAGAGACATCATAGATTGCACCATATCTAATAAAGTACGGTTACGACGTTCGGACACACCATTACGCTGTGGTGTTCTAGGTGGCATGAGTTGCGAAACTATTCTGCATTGTTTCAAATGAAGACCAAACTCATAACTCAAATATTCACCTCCATGATCAGATCGTAGAAACTTAATTTTCTTGTTATGATGATTTTCCACTTCACTCAGAAATTCTTTGAACTTTTCAAATGTTTCAGACTTATGTTTCATTAAGTAGATATACCCATATCTGCTCAAATTATCTGCGAAGGTCAGAAAATAATGATACCCGCCACGAGAATCAACACTCATCAGACCGCATACATCAGTATGTATTATTTCTAATAAGTTTGTTGCTCGTTCCATTGTTCCGGATAACAGAGTCTTAGTCATCTTGCCCATGAGGCATGATTCACAAGCATCAAGTGATTCCAAAAGCCCATCAGCATGGAGTTTCTTCATGCGCTTTACAGCAATATGACCTAAATGACAGTGCCACAAATAAGTTGCACTATCATTATTAAACTTATATCTTTTGGCTTCAATACTATGAATATGTGTATCACTACTATCGAGATTCAATAAAAATAGACCACTCATCAAGGGTGCATGACCATAAACATTATTCTCTGATTTAAATGAATAACCGTCTCACATCAAACAAGATCCGGATATAATGCTCATGCTTAACACTGGCACCAAATAACAATTATTCAGGTCTAATACTAATCCCGAAGGTAGATGTGGAGGTAGCATGTCGACCGCGATCACATCAACTTTGGAACCATTTCCCACGCGCATCATCACCTCGTCCTTAGCCAATCTTCGCTTAATCCGTAGCCCTTGTTTCGAGTTGCAACTATTAGCAACAGAACCAGTATAAAATACCCAGGCGCTACTGTGAGCATTAGTAAGGTACAGATCAATAACATGTATATCAAATATACCTTTCACTTTGCCATCCTGCATATCCGCCAAATACTTGGGGCAGTTCCGCTTCCAGTGACCAGTCCCTTTGCAGTAGAAGCACTCAGTCTCAGGCTTAGGTCCATACTTGGGTTTCTTCACTTGAGAAGCAACTTGGTTGCCGTTCTTCTTGAAGTTCCCCTTATTCCCTTTGCCCCTTTTCTTTAAACTAGTGGTCTTGTTAACCATCAACACTTGATGCTCCTTCTTGATTTCTACCTCCGCAGCCTTTAGCATTGCGAAGAGCTCGGGAATTGTCTTATCCATCCCTTGCATATTATAGTTCATCACGAAGCTTTTGTATCTTGGTGGTAGTGATTGAAGAACTCTGTCAATGACACTATCATCGGGAAGATTAACTCCTAGTTGAGTCAAGTGGTTGTGGTACCCAGACATTCTGAGTATATGTTTGTTCACGGACAGAACTATTCTCCTCCATTTTGCATCTGCACAACTTATTGGAGACTTCATATCTCTCAATCTAGGCATTTGCTTGAAATATTAACTTCAACTCCTAGAACATCTCATATGCTCCATGACGTTCAAAACGTCACTGAAGTCCCGATTCTAAGCCGTAAAGCATGGCACACTGAACTATCAAGTAGTCATCAGCTTTACACTACCATACGTTCATAACATCTGGTGTTGCTCCTACAGCGGGCTTTGCACCTAGCGGTGCTTCCAGGATGCAATTCTCCTATGTAGAAATGAGGATAATCCTCAAGTTATAGACCCAGTCCATGTAGTTGCTACCATCATATTTCTACTTAGCTTTCTCTAGGAACGCATTAAAATTCAAAGGAACAGTAGCACGTGCCATTTATCTACAACAACATAGACATGCAAAAATACTATCAGGTACTAAGTTCATGATAAATTAAAGTTCAATTAATCATATTATTTAATAACTCCCATTTAGATAGACATCCCTCTAGTCATCTAAATGATCACGTGATCCATATCAACTAAACCATGTCCGATCATCATGTGAGATGGAGAAGTTTTCAGTAGCGAACATCACACTGTTGATCATATGTAACGCCCGGATAATTAAGCTACAGTAAAACTCTGCTAATGATGCCACATCACCTCCATTACTGTTACTAATATCTCATTAGTTCAAAACCGGTCCAAAAATCAAATTCAAAATATGGCAAACAACAAAAGTTTTGAAACATCAAAACTAAAATATTCGGTGTGTGCCAATTAATATTTGGGTGTTTAAGGTGAAGGTAACACACTTTTACAGAATGCATAAATATTTTAAATTGAATTAAAACAAAAAATGAAAATGAAATAAAGAAAAAGAATAAAACCTAAAAACAAAACAAAAAATAAAAGAGGAAAAGTAAACCCCCCAAACCCCCCTAGGCCACATGGCCTAGATAGCCAACAGCCGGCCCGGCCCCCCCTGCCGCCTCCCTTCCCTGTCCCCCGACCCCGGTCGGGACAGGGCTGCGCTCCCGCCAAACCGCCTCGCCGGCACCGGCGCCTGATAACCCCACAAGTATAGGGGATCACAACAGTTTTCGAGGGTAGAGTATTCAACCCAAATTTATTGATTTGACACAAGGGGAGCCAAAGAATATTCTCAAGTATTAGCTGCTGAGTTGTCAATTCAACCACACCTGGAAACTTAATATCTGCAGCAAAGTGTTTAGTAGTAAAGTAATATGATAGTAGTGGTAACGATAGCAAAAGTAACGGTAGCAAAAGTAATGTTTTTGGTATTTTGTAGTGATGATAACAATAGCAACGGAAAAGTAAATAAGCGAAGAACAATATATGGAAAGCTCGTTGGCAATGGATCAGTGATGGAGAATTATGCTGGATGTGGTTCATCGTGTAACAGTCATGACATAGGGTGACATAGAACTAGCTCCAATTCATCAATGTAATGTAGGCATGTATTCCGAATATAGTCATACGTGCTTATGGAAAAGAACTTGCATGACATCTTTTGTCCTACCCTCCCGTGGCAGCGGTGTCCTAATGGAAACTAAGGGATATTAAGGCCTCCTTTTAATAGAGTACTGGACCAAAGAATTAACACATAGTGAATACATGAACTCCTCAAACTATGATCATCACCGGGAGCGGTCCCGATTATTGTCACTTCGGGGTTGCCGGATCATAACACATAGTAGGTGACTATAGACTTGCAAGATAGGATCAAGAACTCACATATATTCATGAAAGCATAATAGGTTCAGATCTGAAATCATGGCACTCGGGCCCTAGTGGCAAGCATTAAGCATAGCAAAGTTATAGCAACATCAATCTCAGAACATAGTGGATACTAGGGATCAAACCCTAACAAAACTAACTCGATTACATGATAAATCTCATCCAACCCATCACCGTCTGGCAAGCCTATGATGGAATTACTCACGCACGGCGGTGAGCATCATGAAATTGGTGATGGAGGAAGGTTGATGATGACAATGGCGGCGGATTCCCCTCCCCGGAGCCCCGAACGAACTCCAGATCAGCTCTCGCGAGAGAGTTTAGGGCTTGGCGGTGGCTCCGTGTTGTAAAACGCGATGAATCTTTCTCTCTGATTTTTTTTCTCCCCGAACACAAATATATGGAGTTGGAGTGGAGGTCGGTGGAGCTCCAGGGGGCCCACGAGGCAGGGGGCGCGCCCAGGGGCAGGCGCACCCCCACCCTCGTGGCTAGGGTGTGGCCCCCTGGCCTTGATTCTTTGCTAGTATTTTTTTTATTTCCAAAAATAATCTCCATGGAGTTTCAGGTCATTCCGAGAACTTTTGTTTCTGCACATAAATAACACCATGGCAATTCTGCTGAAAATAGCGTTAGTCCGGGTTAGTTCCATTCAAATCATGCAAGTTAGAGTCCAAAACAAGGGCAAAAGTGTTTGGAAAAGTAGATATGATGGAGACGTATCAACTCCCCTGAGCTTAAACCTTTGCTTGTCCTCAAGCAATTTAGTTGACAAACTGAAAGTGATAAAGAAAAACTTTTACAAACTCTGTTTGCTCTTGTTGTTTTAAATATGTAAAGCCAGCATTCAAGTTTTCAGCAAAGATTATGAACTAACCATATTCACAATAACTCTTAGGTCTCATGTTTACTCATATCAATGGCATAATCAACTAGCGAGCAATAATAAATCTCAGATGACAACACTTTCTCAAAACATTCATGATATGATATAACAAGATGGTATCTCACTAGCCCTTTCTGAGACCGCAAAACATAAATGCAGAGCACCTTTAAAGATCAAGGACTGACTAGATATTGTAATTTATGGTAAAAGAGATCCAGTCAAGTCATACTCAATGTAAACTAACAGTAATGAATGCAAATGGAAGTGGTGATCTCCAACTGGTGCTTTTTAATAAGAGGGTGATGACTCAACATAAAAGTAAATAGATAGGCCCTTTGCAGAGGGAAGCAGGGATTTGTAGAGGTGCCAAAGGTCGGTTTTGAAATAGATATGAATAATATTTCGAGCGGCATACTTTCATTGTCAACATAACAACCAAGAGATGGCAATATCTTCCATGCTACACACATTATAGGCGGTTCCCAAACAGAATGGTAAAGTTTATACTCCCCCTCCACCAACAAGCATCAATCCATGGCTTGCTCAAAACAACGAGTGCCTCCAACTAACAACAGTCCCAGGGGGAGTTTTGTTTGCAATTATTTTGATTTGATTTGCATAAAGCATGGGGCTGGGCATCCCGGTGACCAGCCATTTTCTTGTGAGTGAGGAGCGGAGTCCACTCCTCTTGAGAATAACCCGCCTAACATGGAAGATACAGACAACCCTAGTTGATACATGAGCTATTCGAGCATACAAAACAAAATGTTTATTTGAAGGTTTAGAGTTTGGCACATACAAATTTACTTGGAACGGCGGGTAGATACCATATATAGGTAGGTATGGTGGACTCATATGGAATAACTTTGGGGTTTGTGGGATTGGATGCACAAGCAGTATTCCCGCTTAGTACAGGTGAAGGCTAGCGAAAGACTGGGAAGCGACCAGCTAGAGAGCGACAACAGTCATGAACATGCATTAAAATTAATCAACACCGAATGCAAGCATGAGTAGGATATAATGCACCATGAACATAAATATCATAGAGGCTATGTTGATTTTGTTTCAACTACATGCGTGAACATGTGCCAAGTCAAGCCACTCGAATCATTCAAAAGAGGATACCACCCTATCATACCACATCACAACCATTTTAATAGCATGTTGGCGCACAAGGTAAACCATTATAAGCTCCTAGCTAATTAAGCATGGCATGAGAAACTATAATCTCTAATTGTCATTGCAAACATGTTTATTCATAATAAGCTGAATCAGGAATGATGAACTAATCATATTTACAAAAACAAGAGAGGTCGAGTTCATACCAGCTTCTCCCATCTCAATCAGTCCATCATATATCATCATAATTGCCTTTCACTTGCACGATCGAATGATGTGAGTAATAATAATAGTGCACGTGCATTGGACTAAGCTGGAATCTGCGAGCATTCAATAAACAGGAGAAGACAAGGCAATATGGACTCTTTTGTTAGATCAACAATAATGCATATAGGAGCCACTTTAACCATTTAATTATGGTCTTCTCCTATCGACCCCCAAAGAAAAGAAGAGAAATAAAACTATTTACATGGGAAAGCTCCCAAGAAGCAAAAGAAGAACATGAAATCTTTTTGGGTTTTCTTTTTAATTACTACTACAAGCATGGAAATTAAAACTAGCTAAAAGCTACAACGAATTTTTTTGTTTTTCCTAAAGTTTATTAAACACACAAGAAGAAAGCATAAAAAGAAATAAACTAGCATGGATATTACAATGAAAAAGTATGAGCACCGACATCTAGCAATGAGTGTGTGCACATGAATGTAATGTCGGTGGGAAATACGTACTCTCCCAAGCTTAGGCTTTTGGCCTAAGTTGGTCTATGGCCACGGTTGGCCTGGCGGATATCCATAGTAATAGTTGGGGTCGTACTAAGAAGAAGCCTCGGATTGCCACTGGTTGGAAATCACCTCCGGATCCCATTGGTAATCAGACTGTCATGGAGGATCAATTTGTGGTTCCGGCTCTGGCCCTGTAGCTGATGTAGGGTTCCGGTAGGCGTGAATGGCCTCCAACGGAACAAGGTACTTGCCTGCAGATAAATCAAACAAGGAAGGAGTAGGGAGGGTAATAGTCTCAAGATGATGTTTATCAAAGAACAATTTGTATTTAAGCTCATTTTCCCTATTCTTAACAATAAAATCATGTGCTACCATACTCTTATAATCTAAATAAACAATAGGCAACAATTTTTCTTCCTTTTCATAGTGCCTAATAGGTATATTATAGTATGCAGCAAGGCGTTAAGAATAGACACCTCCAAAGATGGGGCCCTTTGTACGGTTCAGACTTAACCGTTTGGCAATAATACCGCCAATACTAACAGAGTCGTCATGGAATAAACTGCTACCTCTTGAGCACTACGTTGGATTTCCTTGAAGAGGAAAGGATGATGCAGCAAAGTAGCGTAAGTATTTCCCTCAGTTTTTGAGAACCAAGGTATCAATCCAGTTGGAGGTTACGCGTGAGTCCCTCGTACCTGCACAAAACAAATAACTCCTCGCAACCAACATGATAAGGGGCTGTCAATCCCTTCACGGTCACTTACGAGAGTGAGATCTGATAGATATGATAAGATAATATTTTTGGTATTTTTGTGATAAAGATGCAAGGTAAAATAAAAGCAAAGGAAAAAGCAAAGGAAATAAGTAAGTATTGGAAGATTAATATGATGAAGATACCGGGGGCCATAGGTTTCACTAGTGGCTTCTCTCAAGAGCATAAGTATTTTACGATGGGTGAATGAATTACTGTTGAGCAATTGACATAATTGAGCATAGTTATGAGAATATCTAGGTATGATCATGTGTATAGGCATCACGTCTGAGACAAGTAGACCGACTCCTGCCTGCATCTACTACTATTACTCCACTCATCGACCGCTATCCAGCATGCATCTAGAGTATTAAGTTCACAAAAACAGAGTAACGCCTTAAGCAAGATGACATGATGTAGAGGGATAAATTCATGCAATACGATAAAAACCCCATCTTGTTATCCTCGATGGCAACAATACAATACGTGCCTTGCTGCCCCTACTGTCACTAGGAAAGGACACCGCAAGATTGAACCCAAAGCTAAGCACTTCTCCCATTGCAAGAAAGATCAATCTAGTAGGCCAAACCAAACTGATAATTCGAAGAGACTTGCAAAGATAACCAATCATACATAAAATAATTCAGAGAAGATTCAAATATTTTTCATAGATAATCTTGATCATAAACCCACAATTCATCGGTCTCAACAAACACACCAAAAAAACAAGATTACATCGAATAGATCTCCACAAGAGATGGGGAGAACATTGTATTGAGATCCAAAAAGAGAGAAGAAGCCATCTAGCTCATAAATATGGACACGAAGGTAGGTAAACTACTCACACTTCATCGGAGAGGCTATGGTGTTGATGTAGAAGCCCTCCATGATGGATGCCCCCTCTGGCAGAGCTCCGAAACAGGCCCCAACATGGGATCCCGTGGACACAGAAGGTTGCGTCGGTGGAATTAGGTTTTTGGCTCCGTATCTGACCGTTTGGGGGTACGTAGGTATATATAGGAGGAAGGAGTACGTCGATGGAGCAACAAGGGGGCCACGAGG
>NC_041388.1:63089064-63094520 GCF_002162155.2 Triticum dicoccoides
CCTCGTGGGTTCCCTGTTGGTTGCTTGACGTAGGGTCCAAGTCTTTGGATCTTGTTTGTTCCAAAAATCACGTTCCCGAAGGTTTCATTCTGTTTGGACTCCGTTTGATATCCCTTTTCTTCAAAATCCTAAAATAGGCAAAAACAACAATTCTGGGCTGGGCCTCCAGTTAATAGGTTAGTCCCAAAAATAATATAAAAGTGGATAATAAAGAACAATAATGTCCAAAATAGTAGATAATATAGCATGGAGAAATCAAAAATTATAGATACGTTGGAGATGTATCAAGCATCCCCAAGCTTAATTCCTGCTCGTCCTCGAGTAGGTAAATGATAAAAAAGATAATTTTTTATGCGAAGTGCTACTTGGCGTAATTTTAATGTAATTCTTCTTAATTGTGGTATGAATATTCAGATCCTAAAGATTCAACATAAAAGTTTAATATTGACATAAAAATAATAATACTTCAATCATACTAACAAAGCGATCATGTCTTCTCAAAATAACATGGCCAAAGAAAGTTATCCCAAAATCATATATTCTGACTATGCTCTATCTTCACCACACAAAGTATTTAAATCATGCACAACCCCGATGACAAGCCAAGCAATTGTTTCATAATTTTGACATTCTCAAACTTTTTCAATCTTCACGCAATACATGAGCATGAGCCATGGATATAGCACTATATGTGGATTATAATGGTGGTTGTGGAGAAGACAAAAAAGGGAGAAGATAGTCTCACATCAACTAGGCGTATCAACGGGCTATGGAGATGCCCATCAATAGATATCAATGTGAGTGAGTAGGGATTGCCATGCAACGGATGGACTAGAGCTATAAGTATATGAAAGCTCAACAAAAGGAACTAGGTGGGTGTGCATCCAACTTGCTTGCTCATGAAGACCTAGGGCATTTTGAGGAAGCCCATCATTGGAATATACAAGCCAAGTTCTATAATGAAAAATTCCCACTAGTATATGAAAGTGACGAAATGAGAGACTCTCTATCATGAATATCATGGTGCTACTTTGAAGCACAAGTGTGGTAAAGGATAGTAACATTGTCACATCTCTCTTTTTCTCTCATTTTTTTATTTTTTTATTTGGGCCTTTTCTCTTTTTTATGGCCTCTTTTCTTTCCCTTTTTTTTATTTTTCGTCCGGAGTCTCATCCTGACTTGTGGGGGAATCATAGTCTCCATCATCCTTTCCTCACAGGGACAATGCTCTAATAATGATGATCATCACACTTTTATTTCCTTACAACTCGATACTTAGAACAAAATATGACTCTATATGAATGCCTTCGGCGGTGTACCGGGATATGCAATGAATCAAGAGTGACATGTATGAAAGAATTATGAATGGTGGATTTTCCACAAATACGATGTCAACTACATGATCATGCTAAGCAATATGACAATGATGGAGTGTGTCATAATAAACGGAACGGTGTAAATTTGCATGGCAATATATCTCGGAATGGCTATGGAAATGCCATAATAGGTAGGTATGGTGGCTTTTTTGAGGAAGGTATATGGTGGGTGTATGATAGCGGCGAAAGGTACGCGGTATTAGAGAGGCTAGCAATGGTGGAAGGAAGAAAAGTGCGTATAATCCATGGACTCAACATTAGTCATAAAGAACTCATATACTTATTGCAAAAATCTACAAGTTATCAAAGCAAAGTATTACGCGCATGCTCCTAGGGGGGTAGATTGGTAGGAAAAGACCATCGCTCGTCCCCGACCGCCACTCATAAGGAAGACAATCAAAAAATAAATCATGCTCTGACTTCATCACATAACGCTTCACCATACGTGCATGCTACAGGAATCACAAACCTTAACACAAGTATTTCTCAAATTCACAACTACTCAACTAGCACAACTTTAATATCACCATCTTCATATCTCAAAACAATTATCAAGCATCAAACTTCTCGTAGCATTCAACACACTCATAAGAAAGTTTTTACTATTCTTGAATACCAAGCATATTAGGATTATTTAAGCAAATTACCATGATATTTAAGACTCTCAAAATAATATAAGTGAAGCATGAGAGATCAATAGTTTCTATAAAACAATTCCACCACCGTGCTCTAAAAAATATAAGTGAAGTACTAGAGCAAAACTATATAACTCAAATGATATAAGCGAAGCACATAGAGTATTCTAACAAATTCCAAATCATGTATGGATCTCTCAAAAGGTGTGTACAGCAAGGATGATTGTGGTAAACTAAAAATCAAAGACTCAAATTATACAAGACGCTCCAAGCAAAACACATATCATGTGGTGAATAAAAATATAGCTCCAAGTAAAGTTACCGATAGAAGTAGACGAAAGAGGGGATGCCTTCCGGGGCATCCCCAAGCTTTGGCTTTTAGGTGTCCTTATATTATCTTGGGGGTGCCATGGGAATCCCCAAGCTTAGGCTCTTTCCACTCCTTGTTCCATAATCCATCAAATCTTTACCCAAAACTTGAAAACTTCACAACACAAAACTTAAAGTAGAAAATCTCGTGAGCTCCGTTAGCGAAAGAAAACAAAAGACCACTTCAAGTTAATGTAATGAACTCATTATTTATTTATATTTGTGTTAAACCTACTGTATTCCAACTTCTCTATGGTTTATATACTATTTTACTAGCCATAGATTCATCAAAATAAGCAAACAACTCACGAAAAATAGAATCTGTCTAAAACAGAACAGTCTGTAGTAATCTGTAGCTAGCGCAAGATATGGAACCCCAAAAATTATAAAATAAATTTCTGGACGTGAGGAATTTATCTATTAATTATATTCAAAAAGAATTAACTAAATAGTACTTTCCTAATAAAAATGGCAGCAGTTCTCGTGAGCGCTAAAGTTTCTGTTTTTTACAGCAAGATAACAAGACTTTCCCCAAGTCTTCTCAACGATTCTACTTGGCACAAAGACTAATTAAACACAAAAAATACAATCAAAACAGAGGCTATGTAAATTATTTATTACTAAAAATGAGAAAAAATCAAGGAATAAAAATAAAATTGGGTTGCCTCCCAACAAGCGCTATCATTTAACGCCCCTAGCTAGGCATAAAAAGCAAGGATAGATCTAGGTATTGCCATCTTTGGTAGGCAATTCTTCAATGAGACATCTATTATCCTTAGAAATTTCTTTATTTTTAGTTATTATCAAACTTTTAGGCACAAGATCGAAAAATTCATTTGTAACAAATGGTTCCTTAATGATAGCAACAAGATTGGGATGGATACTTATAGATTTGAGATGTGCAGTTTCCTTACTAGAGGATTCACCCTTATTATTAGGAACATACATAAGCTTGGCTATTTTAGTAGGAGGACTTGGAGTATTATTTACGGAGGAAAAAGCGATTCCCAAGTTGGTAATGATATCTTCAAGTTTATCGATCCTAATGGAATCATCATTTATTTTCTCATTAACTACGGGTTCCTTCTCTTTAATATTTTTCAAAGTGACTCCTACTTTAGATCCATATTGAGAGATTTGGTTGTGGATCTTTTTATCCAAATTTTCAATTAACTCTATGATAGCAACCTTATTTTCAATAATTTCGAGACTTTGCATTACATGCTCCAAAGTTAATACAGTTCCATTAACCAAAAGAGGGGGTGAGCCAAACAAATCTATCATAGCATTATAAGAATGAAAAGTATGGATACCTAAGAAATTTCCTCCGGTAATGGTATCAAGGATATATCTATACCAAGGATTAGCACCTATATAAAAATTGCGGAGAAGAACGGAAGTAGATTGCTTCCTGGTAGATTTATTTTGAGCATTGCAAATTCTATACAAGGCACTTTTCAGACTTTCTCCCTCCCTTTATTCAAAATTTAGGACTTCATTATCGGGAGACAACGGAGAGGATAGAGGACTAGCCATAATGACAAGCAAGCAATCCAACACACGAACAAACAAGAAACGGGCAAAAAGAGGCAAATAGAGAAAGAGAGGGAGGATAGAGAGAGAGGGCGAATAAAACATCAAGGGTGGAGTTGGGGAGAGGAAAATGAGAGGCAAATGGAAAATAATGTAATGCGGGAGATAAGTGTTGTGATGGGTACTTGGTATGTGGACTTTTGCATAGACTCCCCGGCAACGGCGCCAGAAATGGCTCATTGTCGGGAGTCAAATCTTGACTTGCGCGAACCTCCCCGGCAACGGTGCCAGAAATCTTCTTGCTACCTCTTGAGCACTGCGTTGGATTTCCTTGAACAGGAAAGGATGATGCAGCAAAGTAGCGTAAGTATTTCCCTCAGTTTTTGAGAACCAAGGTATCAATCCAGTAGGAGGTTACGCGTGAGTCCCTCGTACCTACACAAAACAAATAACTCCTCGCAACCAACGTGATAAGGGGTTGTCAATCCCTTCACGGTCACTTACGAGAGTGAGATCTGATAGATATGATAAGATAATATTTTTGGTATTTTTGTGATAAAGATGCAAGGTAAAATAAAAGCATAGTAAAAAGCAAAGGAAATAACTAAGTATTGGAAGATTAATGTGATGAAGATAGACCCAGGGGCCATAGGTTTCACTAGTGGCTTCTCTCAAGAGCATAAGTATTTTACGATGGGTGAACGAATTACTGTTGAGCAATTGACAGAACTGAGCATAGTTATGAGAATATCTAGGTATGATCATGTGTATAGCCATCACGTCCGAGACAAGTAGACCGACTCCTGCCTGCATCTACTACTATTACTCCACTCATCGACCGCTATCCAGCAAGCATCTAGAGTATTAAGTTCATGAAAATAGAGTAACACCTTAAGCAAGATGACATGATGTAGAGGGATAAATTCATGCAATACGATAAAAACCCCATCTTTTTATCCTCGATGGCAACAATACAATACGTGCCTTGCTTCCCCTACTGTCACTGGGAAAGGACACCGCAAGATTGAACCCAAAGCTAAGCACTTCTCCCATTGCAAGAAAGATCAATCCAGTAGGCCAAACCAAACTGATAATTCGAAGAGACTTGCAAAGATAACCAATCATACATAAAAGAATTCAGAGAAGATTCAAATATTGTTCATAGATAATCTTGATCATAAACCCACAATTCATCGGTCTCAACAAACACACCGCAAAAACAAGATTACATCGAATAGATCTCCACAAGAGAGGGGGAGAACATTGTATTGAGATCCAAAAAGAGAGAAGAAGCCATCTAGCTAATAACTATGGACCCGAAGGTCTGAGCTAAACTACTCAAAATTCATTGGAGAGGCTATGGTGTTGATGTAGAAGCCCTCCATGATGGATGCCCCCTCTGGCGGAGCTCCGGAACAGACCCCAAGATGGGATCCCGTGGATATAGAAGGTTGCGGCGGTGGAATTAGGTTTTTGGCTCCGTATCTGATCGTTTGGGGGTACGTAGGTATATATAGGAGGAACGAGTACATCGGTGGAGCAA
>NC_041388.1:63094954-63099462 GCF_002162155.2 Triticum dicoccoides
CCCTACCTCGTGGCTTCCCTGTTTGTTGCTTGACGTAGGGTCCAAGTCTCCTGGATCTTGTTTGTTCCAAAAATCATGTTCCCGAAGGTTTCATTCTGTTTGGACTCCATTTGATATTCCTTTTCTTCGAAACCCTAAAATAGGCAAAAACAACAATTCTGGGTTGGGCCTCCGGTTAATAGGTTAGTCCCAAAAATAATATAAAAGTGGATAATAAAGCCCAATAATGTCCAAAACAGTAGATAATATAGCATTGAGCAATCAAAAATTATAGATACGTTGGAGACGTATCGTAAACCATGGAACAAAATGATAATATTAGGAACACTAAGGTTTCCATAGTTTCCACGAACAATTAAGCAACGACTAGCAAATATTGAAAAGTAGCGTAAAACAGGAAAATGTATGCTAGTGATTCTTGCATCGGAAACTTTCCTAGTTTCCGCTATAGTGATAGTGTCAATAAACCCATCCACATCTCTATGACGTGGTTCCTCTAATCTACCCTCGAAAGGTATTTTGCAAACCCTGCAAAATTCATATAGTGACATCCTCTTAACCACATCATATAAATGAAACTCTATTGAAGGAGGTGATTCCTTAGGATAATAGTAGAAGTTTTGCACAAAAGTATTGGTGAGTAAGAAATACTGTTTGCGTTGGTCGCGGAGGAAGTCGTGAAGCTTGCATTCTTAGCCAACTCATAAAAATCATCATAAATCCCGGCTGCTCTCAAGAAATCATTGGAAGGCCATTCACACGGCCGAACCTCCGTGGTGCGAGGCAGATTATATTTGGGCCTCTCTGCTTCTTCATTTTGCTTTTCCTTGGAGCTTCGACTCGATGAGCCCCTCAAAAATCTCTCATTATTTTCTGAAAAATTCTGAAATTTTTGGTAACTTCAAATAAAAGTGAACCAAGCTCAACAAAGTTGATAGCAACTACTCCTACAAGTGCCTAGAGCCTATATCATGCATTAGAATTACTTGGAACCATATAAATTTGACATGCAAGCTCAAGAACATGGTCACCTAGGCAGCACAAATTTGCAATGAATAAAGCACTAGAACAAAAACTAATTGGACCAATGGAGGAGTCACATACCAAGGAACAATCCCCCAAAGCAGTTTTGTGAGAGGTGCTATGAGCAAGGAGATCGAAAATCGCAGCAAAATGAGCTAGAACTCGTGCTTGAGCTGGATGGTGATTTTTTTGGGAGGAAGAAGAAGTGTGTGGGTGCAGGAATAAGTGGAGGGGAGCAACCATGGGCCCACGAGGCAGGGGGCGCGCCCTGGACCATCGTGGCCAGGTGCCAGCTCCCCCTACTGTGTTCTCAGTGCCAAATATTCTCAAATGTTTCAGAAAAAAATCATATTTAAATTTCAGGGCATTTGGAGAACTTTTATTTTTGGAGTATTTTTTATTGCTAGGATAATTTAGAAAACAGACATAAATTACTATTTTTGCTTTATTTAAACTAAATAACAGAAAGTAAAAAGAGGGTACAAAGAGTTGTGTTTTCTAAATTCATCCATCTCATGCTAATCAAAAGGAATCCACTAACAAGGTTGATCAGGTCTTGTTAACAAACTCATTCCGAATAACATGGAACCGGAGAGTTTTCGAATAACACTAGGTTACCTCAACGGGGATATGCACATCCCCAACAATAAGAATATCATATTTCTTTTTGACAGTAGGAAGAGGAAATTCAAAACCTCCAAAAATAATCGATGGAATTTTTCCAATAGAATTGATAATGTGGACTTGAGGTTGTTTCCTCGGAAAGTGTACCGTATGCTCATTACCATTAACATGAAAAGTGACATTGCCTTTGGTGCAATCAATGACAGCCCCTGTAGTATTCAAAAAAGGTCTTCCAAGAATAATAAACATACTATCGTCCTCGAGAATATCAAGAATAACAAAGTCCGTTAAAATAGTAACGTTTGCAACTACAACAGGCACATCCTCACAAATACCGACAGGTATAGTAGTTGATTTATCAGCCATTTGCAAAGATATTTCAGTAGGTGTCAACTTATTCAAATCAATTCTACGATATAAAGAGAGAGGCATAACACTAACACCGGCTCCAAGATCACATAAAGCAGTTTTAACATAATTTCTTTTAATGGAGCATGGTATAGTTGGTACTCTGGTATCTCCAAGTTTCTTTCGTATTCCACCCTTAAAAGTGTAATTAGCAAGCATGGTGGAAATTTCAGCTTTCGGTATCTTTCTTTTATTAGTAACAATATCTTTCATGTACTTAGCATAAGGATTCCTTTTAAGCATATCAGTCAAACGCATACGCAAAAAGATAGGTCTAATCATTTCAGCAAAGCACTCAAAATCATCATCATCCTTTTTTTGGATGGCTTAGGAGGAAAAGGCATGGGTTTCTGAACCCAAGGCTCTCTTTCCTTACCGTGCTTCTTAGCAACAAAGTCCCTTTTATCATAACATCGATTGTTTGATTGTGGGTTATCAAGATGAACAGCAGGTTCAATCTCTACATCATTGTCATTACTAGGTTGAGCATCAACATGAACATCATCATTAACATTTTCATTAGGTTCATGTTCATTACCAGATTGTGTTTCAGCATCAGAAGTAGAAATATCATTGGGATTCTCAGGTGGTTCAGCAATAGGTTCACTAGAAGCATGCAAAGTCCTATCATTTTTCTTTTTCTTCAGTTTAGAAGGACTAGGTGCATCTATATTATTTCTCTGAGAATCTTGCTCAATTGTCTTAGGATGGCCCTCTGGATACAAAGGTTCCTGGGTCATTTTACCACCTCTAGTCATAACTCTAATAGCATTATCATTTTTCTTACTATTTCATTCATTGCGCAAATCATTCTGAGCTTTAAGTACTTGTTCTACTTGAGTGGTAACCATAGAATCATGTTTACTAATGAGTTTAAGTTCACCTTTAACTCTAGACATATAATCACCCAAGTGTTCAATCATATAAGCATTTTGTTTCAATTGTCTACCAAAATAAGCATTAAAGTCTTCTTGCCTAACCATAAAGTTATCAAACTCATCCAAACATTGGCTAGCAAACTTAGTAGGAGGGATTTCATCTTTATCATATCTACAGAGAGAATTTACCTTTACTACCTGTGTCGGGTTATCAAGACCATGTGTTTCTTCAATAGGTGATGGATTAAAACCATATATTTCTTCAATAGGCGGTAAATTAAGACCATGAATTTCTTCAATAGGAGGTAAATTCTTAACATCTTCAGCTTTAATACCCTTTTCTTTCATGGATTTCTTTGCCTCTTGCATATCTTCTGGACTGAGAAATAGAACACCCCTTTTCTTCGGAGTTGGTTTAGGAATAGGCTCAGGAGCTGGCTTAGTATGTGTCAAATTATTTTCATTTGTCAACATATTATTCAATAGAATTTCAGTTTCATCCGGTGTTCTTTCCCTGAAAATAGAACCAGCACAACTATCCAGGTGGTCTCTGGAAGCATCGGTTAGTCCATTATAAAAGATATCAAGTATTTCATTTTTCTTAAGAGGATGATCAGGAAAAGCATTAAGTAATTGGAGAAGCCTCCCCCAAGCTTGTGGGAGACTGTCTTCTTCAATTTGCACAATATTATATATAAATATATCCCTTAAGGCAGCTTGTTTCTTATGAGCAAGGAAATATTTAGCAGAGAAGTAATAAATCATATCCTGGGGACTACGCACACACCCAGGATCAAGAGAATTAAACCTTATCTTAGCATCACCCTTTAATGAGAACGAAAATATTTTAAGGATATAAAAGTAGCGAGTTCTCTCATCATTAGTGAATAGGGTGGCTATATCATTTAAATTAGTAAGATGTGCCACAACAGTTTCAGATTCATAGGCATAAAAATGATCAGATTCAACCAAAGTAATTATATCAGGATCAATAGAGAATTCATAATCCTTATCAGTAACAAAGATAGGAGAAGTAGCATAAGCAGGATCATATTTCATTCTAGCATTCAGAGTTTTTTGTTTAAGCTTAGCTAATAATTTCTTAAGATCACTTCTACCATTAGATGCAAGAAAGTCTCTTTTAGTTTCTTCATCCATAACATAGCCCTCAGGAACAACAGGAAATTCATATTAATTAGGAGAGCCTTCATCATCACTTTCATCAATATTATCAGTTTCAATAATTTCATTCTCTCTAGCCCTAGCAAGTTGTTCATCAAGAAATTCACCAAGTGGCACAGTAGTATCAAGCATAGAAGTAGTTTCATCATAAGTATCATGCATAGCAGGTGTGGCATCATCAATAATATGCGACATATCAGAATTAATAGCAGAAGCAGGTTTAGGTGTCGCAAGATTACTCAAAACAGGAGGTGAATCAAGTGCAGAGCTAGATGGCAGTTCCTTACCTCCCCTCGTAGTTGAGGGATAAATCTAGGTTCTTGGATCTTTCAAGTTCTTCATAATGATAAGCAGATATAAATCCCAAATGACTCAACACCAGCGACTGTCAAG